>NC_052160.1:25619847-25844283 GCF_902713615.1 Scyliorhinus canicula
ACTTCTCAATGTCACTCCTTCCCTGAATTACAACACAGTCCTCCTTCACCCATTACAGCCCATCAAAATGCCACTATGAAATGAAAATCACTTATTGTCACGAGTAGGCTTCAAATAAAGCTCCTAGTCGCCACATTCCAGCGTTACGGGAATCGAACCGTGCTGCTGGCTTGCCTTGGTCTGCTTTCAAAGCCAGCGATTAGCCCTGTGAGCTAAACATTCAGGCCAGTCCACACTATTGCTTTGCAGCTAATATTCAATTTGAAATGTTCACTGTTTTTCTCTCCACAGTCCTGCTATGTATTTCCAGCATTTTGTGTTTTCATTCCCGATTTTCAGCATCTGCAGCATTTCATTGTTTTATTGACATCCGTGTCTCTGAGGGAAAGGAGGGAGGGTTTCCTGCTCCTCATCGCAACCGAGTGACTGCAAGTGAGTGAGGAGAGGATTGAACTCATCTGGGATGCCTCACATGGTGGAACAGCCTGCCAGCCCTTATTGATGTGTGAGGATTGATGACTTGGGAAAGCTCTGGCGCTCCGTGAAATCAATCCGGCTGCAAATCCTTACCCTCTGGACAGGAGCCAAACACAGAATCTGATCCTCCTTCTAATGGGGTCACTCAAAACCATCGGCGACAGATTAAGAAATCATCAGATGTCAGACAATGCCTGCCCTCCACAAACAGCCACTCTTCAATTATTAAAAGATTATTTTCCAAAACGGCCAAGCATCTTTCAGGTAACTGCAGGGAAACCAAGGAGCTGCATTAAAATTTCATGAAGGAGTGTAATTTATTCGCTGCTTGAGTGAAGATAGAGGAACCACGGCGTGCAGGAAACAGACTACACTTTGGTTCAGGGAATTTGTGTCAAATGATATTCTATTCCTGGAGATCCCAAGCCAACAAGTTAATTTACAAAAGGAATGGTATAGGACAGAAAAGGAAAGGCTTGTATTTCTACAGCATCGTTCACAAGCTCGGGATGTCCCCAAGTTAGCTTTACAGCCAATCAATTACTTTTAAAGTATTGGCACTGTAATGTAAGAAACAAGACGGCCAGTATTACACAGTAAAGAGCAATGCGCAATTTGATAATGACCAGATAATGTTTTTGTGATGTTGATTGAGGGATGATTGCCAGGGCCAATTTGACAAAGGGTCATCCAGACTTGAAACGTTAGCTCCCTTCTCTCTCCACAGATACTGTCAGACCTGCTGAGATTGTTCAGTATTTTCTGTTTTTGTTTCAGATTCCAACATCCGCTGTAATTTGCTTGTTAATACCCACTTTACATTCCTCTAAAGAATTCCCACCTGAAAGGGTAGATGGGGCCTTGGTTTAATGACTCGACTGAATGGCAGCACTCCTGACAGTATAGAACTCTCAGGGCTCAGTAAATAGCACTCTGGCCTGTAAGTCAGACAATTGAGGGATCAAGCCCCACTCCAGGACTGGAACACAAGATCAACATGAGCTCTCCACTTCATTTACCACCAAACCCCCCCAACTACCGAGGTATCATTTGAGAAACCAACTATGATCAAGTACCTGAGATGAAAACCCTGCTCCTTCCCCATTACCTGAACGTGGCTGCAACACTCACCTGTTCCGTGCCTGACATGCCGTAGGATGCAGCGTGGTAAACACAATCGACCCCCTCACAGGCCTGATACAAAGCATCATAATCCCTAATGTCACTCTGCAAAATGATGGGAATTATTTGTGTTAGATCAATCGCCCTGGTGGTTTTAGAATTTTAGAATCAAGGGTAGATAAGAAATGTATTAGATCCCTGAGGCAGACAATTAACATAGATATGCAGACAAAATATTAAACAAACTAGTAGGATAGAGTGGTTCAGAATTCTGAGCGTTTTTTTCCTCTATTATAAATTTAGAGTATCCAATTATTATTTTCCAATTAAGGGACAAATTTAGCGTGGCCAGTCCACCTAACCTGCACATCTTTGGGTTGTGGGGGTGAGACCCGCGCAGACACGGGGAGAATGTACAAACTCCACACGGACAGTGACCCAGAGCCAGGATTGAACCTGGGACCTCGGCGCCGTAAGGCAGTAGTGCTGACCACTGGGCCACCATGCCGCCCACGCCAATTCAGCTTCAACATGTGGATCATAGAATATACAGTGCAGGAGGAGGCCATTTGGCCCATCGAGTCTGCACCGGCCCTTGGAAAGAGCACCCCACTTTAGCCCACACCTCCACCCTATCCCCGTAACCCAGTAACCCCAACCAACCTTTTTGGACACTAAGGGCAATTTAGCATGGCCAATCCACCTAACCTGCACATCTTTGGACTGTGGAATGTTCTATTATCTCCAGTAAAGGGCAGGGGAGACATTGGTGGGTAATCATGAATACCCAAACATTTTATATCTATGAAGCAGCAATCACCTGAGTAAAGGAATGATGTACTAGAAATAGAATTCCTGCAGAAGGAGGCCATTGGGCCCATCACACCACCCTTCCGAAAGAGCACCCAACCTGGGTCAACACCCCTGCCCTATCCCTGTAACCCCATAACTTCCCCCAACCTGCACACCCTTAGACTCTAAGGGGTAACTTATCATGGCCAATCCACCTAACCTGTACATCTTTGGACTGAGAGAGGAAACCAGATCATCCGGAGGAAACCCACATAGACATGAGGAGAAAGTGCAAACTCCACACAGACAGTCACCAAGACCAGAATTGAACTGGGGTCCCTGGTGCTGTGAGGCAATAGTGCTAACCACTGTGCCACCCTATATAGTTAGGATAAGTGCAGTCTATCTGTGGTTGTAAGATTGCATTAAGGCAGACGAGAGGAGATTGGAGTTGACATTTATGAACATTTGGATGGATGATTGGGAAGGTGGGCAGTTTATGCTTTAAACCTGCTGCTAGTCACTCAGTTCTATTGGATAATAGATCGTGAATGACGAGTTTAATGCTTTCTTCAGTAACATCTTCAGAAATGGACAAAAAAAAACTGGTTGGAAATCGGGTTGCCAACACTTCCTTTCAAATTCTTCGCTGTTACTGCACAGACTGGAGTTGCCATTCATTTGGGATTATCCTAGATTCTCCAGGTATTAGCTATAAATCTCCAGGACACTGCTGCCAGCAATAGCTGGGAGAGAAATCTTAGCAGCATTAAAAATTATGGCATGTGTTTAATCATTCCCATTATTGGCTATAAAAACATTGGAGAAGGTGGCACGGTAACGCAGTGGTTAGCACTGCTGCCTCACGGCACCGAGTACCCGGGTTCGAATCCCGGCCCTGGGTCACTATCCGTGTGGAGTTTGCACATTCTCCCCGTATCTGTGTGGGTCTCACCCCCACAACCCAAAGATGTGCAGGGTAGGTGGATTGGCCATGCTAAATTGCCCCTTAATTGAAAAAAAAAAAGAATTAGGTACTCTAAATTTATTTTAAAAATAAAAAATAAATTGGAGATGAGGGGAGAAAACGTCTGTTTGATTAACAGCCAAGTATCATCCAATCAGGTGACAGAGAGTCTGATTGCTATCCAATTGGTTGTGGGAAGGTGGGTGTCTGTGAAGGTGGAGCATGTCAGGCAGCCAATAGCAGGAGTGTAGAGGTGGGACTCTCTGAAGATGGACATGTCCAAAAACCAAATGTGGAAATTATGCGTTGGGTGGGTGGTGGTTGCGGGGGGGGGGGGGGACCCCACATTAACACTGCAATGAAGAATCCCCTCGTCGCCACACTACAGCATCTGTTTGGGTACAGGGAGGGAGAATTCAGAATGTCCAATTCACCCAACAAGCACATCTTTCGGGACTTGTGGGAGGAAACCGGAGCACCCGGAGGAAACTCACGCAGACACGGGGAGAACGTGCAGACTCCACACAGACAGTGACCCAAGCTGGGAATCGAAGCTGGGTCCCTGGCGCTGTGAAGCAACAGTGCTAGCCACTGTGCTCCTGTGCCGCCCGATATTATGGGGTGGACAGCAGAGGCTCCAGGGACAGCCCTAGTGTGCTGCGAGGCCTTTGTTCATTCTTATGTACTTACCACCTACTCCTGCAAAATAGATGTGGTCAGCCCTTGGTTGTCTGGCTTCCAGAACATTGAAACATTTGGGTTTCATCAATACAAGGAGCCACAAATGGGAACAAGTGAACTCATTTCAGACACAGCAGCAAAACCATTCAGAAAGTCACTTCAATTAAATTAAAACTTTTATACTAAAACTAAAATTAAAACTAAATGAAGCTACTTTTGATTCATTTATGTAAATGATGCAAAAGAACATAATGATTGTTTGCCAACACCAACGTCAGCTTTCACTTACTCCCTTGTTCGGTAATTCGACAGAATGTTTATTGCAGCAACAGCACAATATTGTCCTGCTCTTAACTGGATAAATTAATTTGGAGAAAGGCCATCAATCAAAGTAACTATCATTCTAATCAAAGTAACTATTAACACGCATTGCCTCCCGAGCTAAATCTCTATGAATACATTTCAATTAAGTCAATATTAACAGCAAACATGGGCATGTACCTTTGATCTGCCCTAGGACCAATCGACATGTTTCCAGTAAATACAATGTGATCCATATTTGCTGGTAATCAGATTTAAGAGGCTGCATTGAGGAGGCCTATGCTTTAATTTCCCTCTTGGAGGCTTTCAAGGTGTTAGTTATATCATAGAATTTGCAGTGCAGAAGGAGGCAATTCAGCCCGAGTCTGCACTGGCTCTTGGAAAGAGCACCCTACCCAAGGTCAACACCTCCACCTTATCCCCATAACCCAGTAACCCCACCCAACACTAAGGGCAATTTTGGACAGTAAGGGCAATTTATCATGGCCAATCCACCTAACCTGCACATCTTTGGACTGTGGGAGGAAACCAGAGCACCCGGAGGAAACCCACGCAGACACGGGGAGGATGTGCAGACTCCGCACAGACAGTGACCCAAGCCGGAATCGAACCTAGGACTCTGGAGCTGTGAAGCAATTGTGCTATCCACAAGGCTACCGTGCTGCTATGGTGCAAAGCACTGTCCCAGGTCAACATAAAAAAATAATTCTGAAGATGCTTCGATATACATCATGCGGCAGAAATAATGTGCAATTATCTGGTGACTTTCGTGACAACGAACTAGAAAGTGCGCATTTATGGAAGTCAGGTTGGAACTGTGCTAGACCTCAGAGTGCTTGAATGTCACAAGACATTAAGAATATAGAATTTCTACAGTGCGGAACGAGGCCCTTCGGCCCTTCGTGTTTGCACCAACCCTCTGAAAAAGAACCGTACCTAGGACCCCCCCCCCTCCCCATAACCCCACCTAACCTGCATATCTTAGAACTGTGGAAGGAAACCAGAGCACCCGGAGGAAACCCACGGCAATACGGGGAGAAAGTACAAACCACACACAGTCGCCCAAGGCCGGAATTGAACCCGAGTCCTTGGTGCTGTAAGGCAGCAGTGCTAACCGCTGTACAAGGGGGGAAGGTCATTTGGCCCATATTAGCCCATTCATACATCCAAAAAGACCCTCTAGTCCCAGTACCACAACATTGAATTGTTTCAAATAATCACAGTGCTTCTGTCTCCCAACCTACCCACAGTCCATTACCTGTATTGATTTCCCTTTGAGTGAAGAATTTCCTGTCGTCAATGTGAATTTGTTCTTTCTCTCAATCAAATCTTTGCTTCTTGCCCAACGGTGTCAATTTAATTTGAAGTACCATCTAGATTTATCTGTTTTACCTCATTTTATATCTAATATATCTCTATTAGACCTACTCTCACTGCTGAAAAATCCACCTCTATTCTCTCCTCATACCTGAATTCTTTGATGTTGAAGATCAATCTCCTTATTACTAACGAACATCTACATGCTGCAGAACACAGAATTCACAAATAAAAGTATAGGGGGATATTATGCATGGATAAACGAGGAATGTGGATGTGTTCATTATCCTCGAAGTCTGACTTCATTGTAGTCAATGTTAAGTGGTGAAATAACTAACTTACCTGCAAGAAGACAGCTCCTTTGGGAAGACACCATCTTGGTTTGTGTATGTCAACAAGGATAACAGACACGTCAGATTGGGCAAGGGTGCAGCCCAGCCTGTACCCAAAATATCCAGCACCCCCTGTCACCAGAGCTCTCCTGGAATTCTTCCTGTTCGGCTGTCTCATGCGTCCATCGATTGAGCGGCTGTGTGACTTTGACCAGTGGGGTACCATTCCATTCAACCTGTGCTTGGTGCTGCCACCTGTTGGATTCACCTTGCAAAACTCCATTTGAGAATCGCTTACGGAGGAAGCCGATGTTGTCTCCTTTCAAAATATCACCCCAACCGAATCAGCCACTGAGGAACAACACAAAACCTGATTAATGGCAAAAAGAGTCAGGATGCCTTATCTAAAATAACCAATACAAAGTCAGAAGGTTGTCCCAAGGTCATCAAAAGCACCCCCCCCCCCTCACCCCTACCCCAGAAGCCAATAAAACTTTGTAAAAGGGCACAACTAATAAAGACAACAATCAAAACTCAGTAACTCCTCAGATACTGAAGCAGTCTGTGCTCACATGCAGGACGAACTGGACAACATTCAGGTTTGGGCTTATACGTGGCAATTAACTTTCACACCACACAAATGCTAAACAACAGACCACCTCCAACAAAATGGAATCCAACCACCTCCCCTTGACATTCAACAACATTAACATTGCTGGACCCCTCACCACCAATATCCATTGTCCAGAAACCTAACTACACCAACCATATAAATACAATGGTTTCAAGAGCAAGTCAGTGGCTTGGAATTCTGCAGCGAGTAACTCATCTCCTCACTCCCCAAAGTCTGTCCACTATCTGCAAGGCACAAGTCAGGAGTGGAATGGAATAATTTTCATTTACCTGGTTGAATGTGGCCCCAACAACACTGATGAAGCTCAACACCATCCAGGAAAAAACTTTCTGTTTCATTGGCACCTCATCCACGACCTTGAACATTCGTTCCCTCCGACACTGGCTCACAGTGGCAGCAGCGTAGTGCCATTTACAAAATGCACTACAGCAACACGTCAGGGTGTCTGTGGCAGCACCTTCCAAACCTGTGACCTCTGCTATATGGAAGGGCAAAGGCAGCAGACACTTGGGAACACCACTATCTGCAAGTTCATGTCGAAGCCACACATTATCCTAAGTTGAAACTATATCGCCATCCCTCCAATGGTGCTGGGGCAAAATCCTGGAACTCCCTCCCTGACAGCACTGTGGGTATATGTGTACTGGATGGTGCAGAAGTTTAAGAAGGATACTCACCACTGCCTTCTTAAGCAAAATTAGGGATGAAATAAACTTTCTAAACTTACATAAGAATGTTACTACTGATGTCAACTATCCACTGCAATCCACACAGTGATGCCCATTATTCATGGAAGGCCTCAGGCGTACCAATGGTCACTATATGCTCCATCCCCACTGCCACTCAGGCATAGAAAAAGACACACACACACAGAATGTTTAATCTTGACTTGTGGATGGCCACCGTGGCCAAATGTAGAGGCAAACTCAACAGGAGGATCTCAGATATGCCAACCTCACTCCACACTTAGCAGCCAAAGATCAGGAGATATTCGGCAGCGCCTGAGGAGGAGCTACTGAAGGAGAGACAGAAGCTCCAAATGGAGTTTGGGCTAGTGTCAACAGGGAAGGTAAATAGGATGTTTGAGGCTTTTTATCAGAAACTACAGTTTGGAGCCTCCAGCAGGGGTGAGGGTATGTGACGGTATCTGGGTGGGGCTGGCGTTCCCGACGGTGGATGAGGCGGGGGGGGGGGTGCAGGGTCTGGTGGTCCCGATTGGACTGGGGGAGGTGATGGATTGTGTGGGATTGATGCAGGGGTGAGCACTCGCTCTCCCCCCCCCCCCCCCCCCCCCCACGCTGTGTCAGGCTTCTATCTCACTCAAATTTTTTTCATAAATTTAGAGTGTCCAATTCATTTTTTCCAATTAAGGGGCAATTTAGCGCGGCCAATCCACCTAACCTGCACATCTTTGGGTTGTGGGAGCGAAACCCACGTAAACACGGGGAGAATGTGCAAACTCCACATGGACAGTGACCCAGCCGGGGTCGAACCTGAGACCTCGGCGCCATGAGGCAGCAATGCTAACCATTGTGCCGCCATGCTGTCCTCCATCTCGCTCATTTTGAAGAAAGACAAAGACCCGGAACAGTGTGGGTCGTACCGGCCGATATTGTTGAAAAATGTTGATGCAAAGCTATTGGCAAAGGTGCAGATAGAGAATTGTGTACCGGGGTGATAGGGGAGGACCAGACGGGGTTCGTGAAGGGACGGCAGCTATTGGCCAATGTTCGGAGGATATTGAATGTGATAATGATGCCCTCAAGGAGCCAGGAGGTGGAGGTGATCGTGTCAATGGATGCAGAGAAAGCGTTTGAGCGTGCGGAGTGGGCGTACTTATTTGAGGTTCGGTTTGGGCAAGGGTTTGTGTTTGGGTGAGATTGTTGTACAGGTCTCCCAAGGCGAGTGCAGCACTGAGTTTCTTTATATACTGACGACCTCTTATTATATACTGCAAATCCTATTATACTTATTATATATTGCATGAATGAACTTTTAAGAAGTACACATCGATTAAATGTGCCTCATTAGTTAAATGTTCTGGAGACAGAGAGTATCCTGGCTCACACGTGAAAAATGACCACTTGAAGGCGAGTTGCTCAATCCTGTTGGACGAGAACTCCTGCAATGTGTCAGTACCTTCAGAAGGGATGTTCGGTGAAGACTGGGTACTTGAATGAAGCACATAACCAAAGCAATATTTGTGAACACATATTTTGTTTGTCTGTCTGTCTATCTATTTATTTATTCCAATTAAGGGGCAATTTAGCGTGGCCAATCCACCTACCCTGCACATCTTTGGGTTGTGGGGGTGAAACCCACGCAGACACGGGGAGAATGTGCAAACTCCACAAGGACAGCGACCCAGAGCCGGGATCAAATCCGGGTTCTCAGCACCGTAGGCAGCAGTGCTAACACTGCCCCAGCGTGCCACTTTTAAACAAATATTTAAGACGTTTGGTGCAATATTCCACTCAGTCAGGAGGGAAACTGAACTGAATGTGAATTGTCAAGGAACTAGAGAGACAACGTGGAAATTGAGGAATGGTTGGAGTAAATTGTGGGATTAGCTGCTTTGTTCTCGCAGAGAAACCACATGGCACAAGATGGGATAAATGACCTCCTTCTGTGCTGTAACCATTCTCTGATTCTGTGTATGTTACAATAATATACTGTATAAAAGCCAGCAGAGAATCCTAATAAAGCAAATCACACATTATAGAGAGTAATTTTAACAACAACTTGCACCATTAATGTACAAAACCTCCCAAGGTGCTTCGCTCGAGCAGTTTCAAACAAAATTAGTCACTGGACCACACGAGGAGACATCAAGGCAAAAGACTAAAAGTTTGGTCAAAGAGGTAAGTTTTAAAGGAGGGAAATGAGATAGAGAGGCCGAGTGGTTTAGAGAGCGAATTCCAGAGGTTTGGAGTTGTTTTTTTTAAATTTAGAGTACCCTGCACATCTTTAGGCTGTGGGGGCGAAACCCATGCAAACACGGGGAGAATGTGCAAACTCCACACGGACAGTGACCCAGAGCCGGGATCGAACCTGGGACCTCGGCGCCGTGAGGCAGCAATGCTAACCACTGCGCCACCGTGCTGCCCTGGGTTTGGAGTTGTAGCGATAAAATTGGAGATGCACAAGAGACCAGAATTAGAGTCACAAGGTACAAGGGCTGGGAGAAATTACAGAGGTAACGAGGGCAAGATCATGGAGGAAGTTCAAAGCACATTTGTCACTTAACAGAATACAGTCTGATAAAATGACCAACGGCCTGAATCTTAGGCCGATAAAGATTTGGACACTTTCAATTAAAGCCACAGTCAGAACCATGAACAGGCCTGATGGGAAGTTAAATAGCCAAACTCGCATCTACTGGACAGAGACAGATGGTTGGGACAACTCTGGACTCGTCCTGTAAATAGGACATCAGAAGATAATCGGCCCCATTCAAATGGATCGATTGCTGTGGATTGCCCAGATGAAGCAAGACGTTCTGACACCTGGGTCATCTTATATGTGATAAGGTTACTTGCAGACAATGCATCTGGGGATGGTTCTCTGAGGGGAGTTCCTGGTGTCCTGCAGAGTTGCAATCAGCAACTTCATTGGGTGTTGTGACCCCCACTGTGACCTCATTGAGAGTCATTGAAGCTTCTGGAAGAGGGAGATAAGGAGACATCCAGAGACCCTACCCAGCGTATTTGTCAATAAATTTGGGTTACATCATGAAACTGTGTGTGTCCTTTGTCCATCTCACAAATAAGGGCACCTGGGTAAAATGTTTTATTAATAAACTGGTCGAAGTTTCTGAGAATTTACAGACAACAGGTTTTACCATTTCAAGTTAAAAGTTGGAAATGGGAGTCTGACCAAATCTCACCCTTCTCCTTCTGTTTAAGCAAATATAACCAAATTATTATTTAAAAAAAATATATATTTATTCAAATTTTCAACAAAACACTCCAAACAGAAAAAAGGATAAAGCACAAAACAAGTAGAAATTATACATGGGATTTCCAACAAAATACAATAACCCCCATCTCACAGATAAACACGCCAGTAAGGAAAACGGCCCACTCTAATCTAAACCCAAAAAAAACAACAATCCCCCCCCCCCCCCCCCCCGGGTTGCTGCTGCTGTTGACCTCCACCTAACGTTCCGCTAGAAAGTCTAGGAACGGTTGCCACCACCTGGAGAACCTCTGCACAGACCCTCACAAGGCAAACTTTATCCTTTCCAGCTTGATGAACCCGGCCATATCGTCGATCCAAGCTTCCACGCTTGGGGGCTTCGCGTCCCTCCACATTAGTAGGATCCTCCGCTGGGCTACCAGGGACGCAAAGGCCAAAGCACCGGCCCCTTTCGGCTCCTGCACTCCCGGCCCATCCGATACCCCGAATAATGCCATCCCCCAGCTCGGCTTGACCCGGATGTTCACCACTTTGGACAAAGTCCTCGCAAAGCCCCTCCAGAACCCCTCCAGCGCCGGGCACGTCCAGAACATATGGGCATGATTTGCTCAGCTCCCCGAGCACCTTGCACACCTGTCCTCCACCCCAAAGAACCTACTCATCCTTGCCCCCGTCATATGCGCCCTATGAACAACTTTAAACTGTGTTAGG
Organism: Scyliorhinus canicula; assembly: GCF_902713615.1. Lineage (NCBI taxonomy): Eukaryota > Metazoa > Chordata > Chondrichthyes > Carcharhiniformes > Scyliorhinidae > Scyliorhinus > Scyliorhinus canicula. The sequence goes on from NC_052160.1 coordinate 25,631,120, forward strand.
CTGAGCCTGGCGCAAGAGGAGGAGGAATTAACCCTACTCAGGGCATCAGCCCACAGATCCTCATCCAGCTCCTCCCCGAGCTCCTCCTCCCACTTGCCCTTTAACTCCTCCACCGAGGCCTCCTCCACTTCCTGAAGTTCCTGATAGATCGCCGAGACCTTGCGTTCTCCAACCCATACGCCCAAAATCACCCTGTCCTGAATCCTTTGCGCTGGAAGCAGCGGAAATTCCCTCACCTGCCGTCTCACAAACGCCCTCACTTGCTTATACCTAAAAGCATTCCCGGGAGGTAACCAAAATTTCTCCTCTAGCGCCCCTAGGCTCGCAAATGTCCCATCGATGAATAGGTCTCCCATTCTTTTAATCCCTGTGTGGTGAATGTGATTCACACACGATTATAATCTGTATATATATGTATTTATATTGTAAGTGCAGTTGCACTACCTGACCACCAGGGGAGTAGCTCTGGGAATACTCGAGAGTTGTACTGGGCTTCTCCCTTGGCTCCGCCCAGGACTCCTCTCCCGGGGGCTGCTGTATAAAGATCTGTGCCACAGGGTCAGCCGGCCAGTTCACCGAAAGTTCAACGGCTAACAGGCTGGCTCTGTTGTAAGTATATTAAAACCGCTATTCTAATCCTACAAGCACGTGTCCGTAGAATTGTTGGTTCCAACACCCTGCCCGATGTCAGCTCAGAAACCCCTCATCCATCCTACCCGGAATGAACCTGTGGTTCTATCGTATCGGGAACCAGGCCAAGGCCCCCACCTCGCCTCCACTGCCCCCAGATCTTCAGAGTCACCGCCACCACCGGACCCGTGGTGTACCTTGTCGTTGGGAGCGGCAACAGTGCCGTCACCAACGCCCCCAGACTCGTACCCACACAAGACGCCACCTCTAGCCTCTTCCACGCCGCCCCCTCTCCCTGCATTACCCACTTCCGGATCATTGCAACATTAGCTGCCCAATAATAGCCACATAGATTCGGCAGCGCCAGCCTCCCTCTGTCCCTGCTACACTCCAAAAACACCCTCTTCACCCTCGGGGTCTTATTCCCCCATACGAATCCCATAATGCTCCTGCTTACCCGTTTAAAAAAAGCCTTGGGGATTAGGATGGGAAGCCACTGGAACACAAAGAGGAACCTCGGGAGGACCGTCATCTTGACCGACTGCACCCTACCCGCCAGGGAGAGTGGCAGCATATCCCATCTCTTGAAATCCTCCTCCATCTGTTCCACCAACTGTGCCAAATTGAGCTTATGCAGGGCCCCCCAGCTCCTAGCTACCTGGATCCCCAGGTATCGAAAGCTCCTCCCCGCCCTCTTCAGCGGAAGCTCGTCTATCCCCCTTTCCTGGTCCCCCACGTGCACCACAAAGAGCTCACTCTTCCCCATGTTGAGCTTATAACCCGAAAAGTCCCCAAACTCTCCAAGGATCCGCATAACCTCCACCATCCCCTCCACTGGGTCTGCAACATATAACAGCAGGCCATCAGCATATAACAACACCCGGTGTTCCTCTCCCCCCCCCCCCCACCCTCCCCCCCCCCCCCCCCCCCCCCCCCGGACCAATCCCCTCCAGTTCCTAGACTCCCTCAGTGCCATGGCCAGAGGCTCAATTGCCAGGGCCGTCACCAGCGCCCCCAGAGTATGCGCCTTCTCCCCATACTCATATACCGCCCCCTGCATTTTCCTCCACTGCGCCTCTGCTTTTCCCGTGGTCAATAGATCAAATTCCATTAGGAGGTTTCGTCGCTCCCTAAGCAGCCCCTCCCCGGGGGCCTCTGCATAGCTCCTGTCCACCCTTAATATCTCCCCCACAAATCTCTCCCTCTCCCTCCTCTCTCTCTTCTCCCTATGAGCCCTAATGGAAATTAGCTCTCCCCTAACCACCGCCTTCAACGCCTCCCAGACTACCCCCACCTGCACCTCCCCATTATTGTTGGCCTCCATGTATCTTTGAATACACCCCCGGATCCGCCCGCACACCTCCTCATCTGCCAACAGTCCCACATCGAGGCGCCATAACGGGCGCTGGTCCCTCTCTTCCCCCGGCTCCAGCTCCACCCAATGCGGGGCGTGATCCGAGATGGCTATTCCGAATATTCCGTTCCCTCCACTTTCGGGATTAGTGCCCTACTCATTATAAAGAAATCTATCCGGGAATAGGCTTTATGAACGTGGGAAAAAAAAGAAAATTCTCTGGCCACCGGCTTAGCAAACCTCCATGGATCCACTCCCCCCATGTGGTCCATAAACACCCTGAGCACCTTGGCCGAAGCCGGCCTCTTACCTGTCCTGGACCTGGAACGGTCCAGTGCTGGGTCCAGGACCGTACAGTATTGAAGTCCCCCCCCCCCATTATCAAGCTCCCTGCCTCCAGATCCGGGATCCGACTCAACATACGTTTCATAAATCCGGCATCATCCCAATTCGGGGCATAAACGTTCACCAGTACCACCCGCGTCCCCTGCAACCTACCACTCAACATCACGTATCAACCTCCATTATCCGCCACAATATTCATCGCCTCGAACGACACCTGCTTCCCCACCAGTATCGCAACCCCTCTATTCTTCGCATCCAGCCCAGAGTGAAAGACCTGCCCTACCCATCCCTTTCTCAGCCTGACCTGATCTGCCACCTTCAAGTGTGTCTCCTGAAGCATGACCACGTGTGCCTTCAGTCCCTTTAAGTGCGCGAACACCCGGACCCTCTTGACCGGCCCATTCAGGCCCCTCACATTCCATGTTATCAGCCGGATCAGGGGGCTACTCGCCCCCCCCCCCCCCCCCCCACTGACGACTAGCCATCCCCTTTTTTAGGCCAGCCACGTGCCCGTGCATCCTGCACCCTCCAGTCCCCCAGGCGGCGGACCCCCGCCCTGACTCCCTCTTCTACCTCCAGCTCTCCTTTGGCCAATACAGCAGCAACCCAGTTCCCCCCCCCCCCCCCCCCCCCCCCCGCCAGACCACCGTCCAGCCATTCTGCTCCCCCCATTACGCTCCCGTAAGTCAGCTGACTCCTGACCCCGGCCACTCCCGCCATTCCAACGACCCCCTACCTCCCCCTGCCGATCAATATGCGCTCTCCTCCAGCACCACCCTTCCCCCCAGGACCCACCCCTCCCTTCCTTAGCGTGGGAAAAAGCCCGCGCTTTCCATCCGAGCTGGCCCCGCCCCCAATGGCGCAGCTCCTTTTTCTGCGACCTCGTCCCAGCTCCCTGACCCCCGGCCTCCAAGCCCCTTCATCAGCGGGGACCTGCACCTGCCAGACCGGCCCCCACACACTCACGCGGCCCCCACCCTCGCACGCGGCCCCCCACACTCTCACGCGGCCCCCACACTCTCACGCGGCCCCCCACACTCTCACGCGGCCCCCCACACTCTCACGCGGCCCCCCACACTCTCACGCGGCCCCCCACACTCTCACGCGGCCCCCCACACTCTCACGCGGCCACCCACACTCTCACACGGCCACCCACACTCTCACACGGCCACCCACACTCTCACACGGCCACCCACACTCTCACACGGCCACCCACACTCTCACACGGCCCCCCACACTCTCACACGGCCCCCCACACTCTCACACGGCCCCCCACACTCTCACACGGCCCCCCACACTCTCACACGGCCCCCCACACTCTCACACGGCCCCCCACACTCTCACACGGCCCCCCACACTCTCACACGGCCCCCCACACTCTCACACGGCCCCCCACACTCTCACACGGCCCCCCACACTCTCACACGGGCCCCCACACTCTCACACGGCCCCCCACACTCTCACACGGCCCCCCACACTCTCACACGGCCCCCCACACTCTCACACGGCCCCCCACACTCTCACACGGCCCCCCACACTCTCACACGGCCCCCCACACTCTCACACGGCCCCCCACACTCTCACACGGCCCCCCACACTCTCACACGGCCCCTCCACACTCTCACACGGCCCCCCACACTCTCACACGGCCCCCCACACTCTCACACGGCCCCCCACACTCTCACACGCCCCCCACACTCTCACACGGCCCCCCACACTCTCACACGGCCCCCCACACTCTCACACGGCCCCCCACACTCTCACACGGCCCCCCACACTCTCACACGGCCCCCCACACTCTCACACGGCCCCCCACACTCTCACACGGCCCCCCACACTCTCACACGGCCCCCCACACTCTCACACGGCCCCCCACACTCTCACACGGCCCCCCACACTCTCACACGGCCCCCCACACTCTCACACGGCCCCCACACTCTCACACGGCCCCCACACTCTCACACGGCCCCCACACTCTCACACGGCCCCCACACTCTCACACGGCCCCCCACACTCTCACACGGCCCCCACACTCTCACACGGCCCCCACACTCTCACACGGCCCCCACACTCTCACACGGCCCCCCACACTCTCACACGGCCCCCACACTCTCACACGGCCCCCCACACTCTCACACGGCCCCCCACACTCTCACGCGGCCCCCACACTCTCACGCGGCCCCCACACTCTCACGCGGCCCCCACACTCTCACGCGGCCCCCACACTCTCACGCGGCCCCCACACTCTCACACGGCCCCCACACTCTCACACGCCCCCCACACTCTCACACGGCCCCCACACTCTCACACGGCCCCCACCCTCTCACACGGCCCCCACCCTCTCACACGGCCCCCACCCTCTCACACGGCCCTCACACTCTCACACAGCCCTCACACTCTCACACAGCTCCCACATCACATCCACTCACCCCTCCCATGTCCCCACTTCCCAACCCAAAACCTCAAGACGAACACCCCCACAATACAGTAAGCACCCCCCCACAACAAACCCTCAGTTCGAGTCCAAGTTTTCAGTCTGAATAAAGGTCCACGCCTCATCTGGCGTCTCAAAATAGTGGTGACGGTCCAGAAACGTAACCTACAATTGCGCTGGCTGCAGCATCCCGAACTTCACCCCCTTCCGATGGAGAACCGCCTTGGCCCGATTAAAGCCAGCCCTCTTCTTGGCCAACTCCGCACTCCAGTCCTGGTAGATACGGATCTCCGTATTCTCCCACCTGCTGCTCCATTCTTTCTTCGCCCATCCCAGGACTCACTCTCTGTCCATCAAGCGGTGGAACCTCACCACTACAGCCCTTGGCGGCTCGTTGGCTTTGGGCCTCCTTGCCAGGACTCGATGAGCTCCATCCAGCTCCAGGGGCCTCGGGAAAGCTCCCACGCCCATCAGCGTGTTGAGCATTGTAATACATATGCCCCAGCGTCAGACCCCTCCACTCCTTCAGGGAGACCCAGAATCCGAAGATTCTTCCTCCTCGACCAGGTCCTCAAACTTCTCCTGCCACTTCGTGTGTGGCGCCTCGTACGCCACCACTTTCACCGCCAGGCCCAAAATCTCATCCTCGTTCTCTGAGGCCTTCTGCCGAACCTCTCGAATCGCCGCCCCTTGGGCCTTCTGGGTCTCCACCAGCTTTTCTATCGACGCCTTCATTGGCGCCAGCATTTCTTTTTTTTTTAATAAATTTAGAGTACCCAATTATTTTTTCCAATTAAGGGGCAATTTAGAGTGTTCAATCTACCTATCCTGCACATCTTTGGGTTGTGGGGGTGAAACCCACGCAGACACGGGGAGAATGTGCAAACTTCACACAGACAGTGACCCAGGGCCGGGATTCGAACCCGGGTCCTCAGCGCCGTAGGCAGCAATGCTAACCACTGTGCCACCGTGCTGCCCTAGGCGCCAGCATTTCTACTCTCAGCTCCGCAAAGCAGTTTTTGAGGAACTCCTGCTGCTCCCGCGACCACTGCGCCCATGCTGCTTGATCTCCGCCGCCATCTTGCTTTTCCTCCCCCGCTCTCTTTGCTGCTCCAAAACCACTTTTTTGATCGCGCCACTCCTGGCCCACTCCATACAGTGCTGGGGGAACCTTACTATCACCTTCCCACACTGGGAACCGTCATACCAGTGCTCCTGGGGCTCCTCAAAAGGGCCCAAAAGTCCGTTCTTGGCGGGAGCTGCCGAACGTGCGACCTAGCTAAGCATGGCCGCAACCGGAAGTGACCAAATTATTTTTGAACAGGCCCCTGTCGGAACATTTGCCGACTCTCACTCTGTTACAGTGAGACACTCAATAACATGGACACATCTCTTGGCTGTCCGAAGGAAGGAGGTAAATGTAGTTGAATTTGTAGACTACCCACCTGCCCTGCACAAGAGATAGAGTCACAATCCATCATCACACTTACCCAGTCCTCCAAATGGCACAGCACATCCAACCTGCCTCCCATGTGAAAGGTGCAACCACATACCTCCCCACCAGAGATGTAGCTCAAATCTACCGGAATCCATCACCATGAATTGAAGTGACAGCGTCGACTAATGTATCATTCACCTTCATTCCAATTAGCCCCGCAACAGATTGTCTGCATCAATTGCTATGTAAAGTCTTTGACATAACAGGGAAGGTGTAGACTACCAATTTATGAAGGGTAAATTGTTCTCAATGCTCAGATCCTTCTTCCAACGATGATTTATTTCCGGGGGGGTGGTGACAGATGGAGGAGATTTTCAAATCTTCAACGGAGTGTACTGCTATCCAACCTGTCACCTTGTCTCTATTCAAACAATGCTCCTTACTGCAAACATACAAAATCCCCTCATTCGCGAGGTCGCTGGATCTGATGTGAACCTACAGCATCTGATTATCAGCAATGAGAGCAAAACGTTATTAAGTTTAATGCACCCACCATGTACCTAAACGGGCCGCTTGTGCTTTTTGTTAATAAACAAATTCTTACCTGTCGCCCCGAAATCGCAAGGTCTTGCAAGTTGCAGGAAAAGGTTTACAATTCCCCAAGTGACGGCTAATATTTCTAGAGGCGTGGAACTGTTCCTGTTACCGTATTTACTGCACAGGGGTCCCTCATCCGTGTTACCTGAATAACTACATAAGGTCATTCTACTCAGCTTACACACAGTTAGAGAGAGGAAGGAGGAGGAATTTGAATTACTCCTGCAGCTTTGGGTATTGCACTGAAAACACATCTCCACGCCCCAATCTCCTACGGGCCCTTACCAAATGAAGCAGGATTACTTGACTGGTTTTCTGATGGAAGGTCATCGACCTGGAATATGAAATCTCGCTCCACAGCTGGAGTGTCAGTATTTGTTGTTATTATTTCAAAATAAAAGTGCTAATAATTGTCTTGCACAAAGCAAAACTAATTATAATGAGGAAATTAGCATTGCTGCCTACGGCGCCGAGGACCTGGGTTCGAATCCCGGCCCTGGGTCACTGTCCATGTGGAGTTTGCACATTCTCCCCGTGTTTGCGTGGGTTTCGCCCCCACAATCCAAAAAAGATGTGCCGGCTAGGTGGATTGGTCACGCTAAATTGCCCCTTAATTGGAAAAAAAAAAATTGGGTACTCTAAATTAAAAACATAATTAGGAAATTGTTTTATTACACCCGTGTTTGGTTGTCTTAACTTGCAGTTCCAAGTTTGTTTAAAATCACAGTGCCACCAGTAACTAGCTGCAACTTTCTGCTTCTGTGCAATTATCCACCGATAAAATAAAATTAGTTTTAGCCTGAATTTTTAAGATTTTATAGTGTGGTGCTCACCAACTTTAAGAGAAGAGAATCACATTGGATGCAACATGTCACATCCAGTGCACTTTGGTTCATATATACATTCGAATGAGAAAGAAAAATTCCAAGGTGAGAACCCATCATTGGTATTAAACTTAAACAAAAGAACATTTAATTGCGCACAGATGGGAGCCAGGTCAGAAGATTGGATAGATGATTTTAAAAAATACTTTTTTAAAAAAGCATTAATAAAGTCAGCGTTGGCCCAGCGGAAAATGAGCCTGGGAAATTAATAATGGAAAATAAGGAGAAGATATATTGAACAAGTAATTTGCATCTGGCTTCACTGTAGAGGATACAAAAAACATGCAAAAAATTGTTGCAAATCAGGAAATAGAAGGGAGGGTTGGAACTCAAGAAAATTATAATCAACAGGAAAGTGGCACTGAACAAATGATTGCAGCTGTGGACTGACAAGTCCCCAGGCCAATGGATTTTATCCTGGGGTCTTAACAGAAGTGGCTAGTGACATAGTTGCTGCATTGGTTTCAAAACTCACTAGATTTGGGGAAGGTTCTATTTGATTAGAAAATAATGATTATAACTCCTTTATTCAAAAAGGGAGACAGAAAAGAGGAAACTACATCTGTCACAGGGAAAATGTTCAAAACTTTATTAAAGATGTTAAAGCAGAGCACTTAGAATAATTCAGTGCAATCAGGCAGAGTCAACATGGTTTTGTGAAAGAGAAATCATGGCTGACTGATTTATTGAAGAAGTAACCTGTGCTTTGAATAAAGGGGAATCGGTGGATGTACTGTACTTAGATTTCCAGAAGGCATTTGATAAGGTGCCACATCAAAGGTTATTGCAGAACATGGTTTCTGGGTAACATATTGCCATGGGTAGAAGATTGACAAGCTGACAGGAAGCAGAGAGTAGACATAAATACATCATTTTCTGATTGGCAAGATGCTGGGGGCCTCAACTTTTGACAATTTATATAAATGACTTATATCCCTTAATATCAGACTCCTAAACGACCCTCTTATGGACTGATCTGATCTCTTCACACATCTTCTTTATGCTTCACCTGATGCATGGTCAGCGGACCCCTGGATGGGTCACTGGTAATACTAGTTAACGTGTACGCACCCAACTGGGACGACACGAGTTTCATCAAGAAGACCATGGCAGAAATCCCGGACATAGCGACGCATCGACTAATCAGGGGGGGGGGAAACGGACTTCAACTGTGTACAGGATTCAAAGACAGACAGATCAAACCCCAAAACGGGGAAAACCTCAAGCATGGCAAGGGAACTCAGTCACTTTATGGAGCAGATGGGAGCGGTGGGCCTCTGGAGGTTCGCCCACCCGGGGGAGAAGGAATTCTCCTTCTTCTCCCCAGTACACAACGTATACACCAGAATTGACTTCATTGTGGTGGGGAAAACGGTGCTTCCGGGGATAGACAAAGTGGAATACTCCGCAAATGTGATATCAGACCACGCTCCACATTACATGGATGTGCGGCTAGAGATGGGCAGGGCCCAGCGCCCCACATGGAGGTTGGACGGTGCCTCACAAGCTGACAATGAAAGGATATCGCGGGCCATAGCAGAGTACACAGAGAATAACCAGAACAGGGAGGTCTCACCCTCCATGTTCTGGGAAGCGCTAAAGGCTGTATGAAGAGGGGAAATCATTGCTTTCAAAGCGCAAAGAGATGGGGAGGAAAGGGCGGCTAGGCAGAAGCTGGTCGACTCCATACTGGAGGTAGACCGTAAATACTCCGAGGCCCCGACCGTAGAGCTCCTGGAGGAGAGGAAAGAGCTACAAAGGAACTTTGATGTACTCTCCACCAGGAAAGCAGTGCACCACCTCCGCCAGGCATGTCGGACCCTATATGACCACGGAGACAAAGCCAGCCGCCTGTTGGCACACCAGCTGAGAAAGCAGGCAGCCACCAGAGAAATTGCACAAATCAGGGATACCAGAGGCACGTTAGAAACAGAACCAGAAAAGATTAACAAAACCTTCAAGGCCTTCTACCAAGGTCTGTACACCTCAGAGCCCCCAATGGGGGAGTCTGGGATGAAACGGTTCATAGATGGACTGGATATACCAGTCGTGGGGGAGGGCAGAAACTGGGGCCTGGAAGCACCACTAGCACTGGGAGAGATCATGGACAGGATTCCCAGCGGACTTCTACAAAAAATTTGCGACAGCACTGACCCCGCACCTGCGGGAGATGTTCACAGACTCGCAATCTTGGGGCACACTGTGACCCACGCTAGCACAGGCCTCAATCTCGCTGATACCCAAGAAAGACAAAGACCCAATGGAATGTGTGTCATACAGATCCATCTCACTGCTGAACGCAGACGCCAAAATACTGGCCAAAATCCGAGCCAAAAGGCTAGAAGACTGTGTACCTGAGGTGGTCACAGAGGACCAGACGGGCTTCATCAAAGGTACACAGCTTACCTCGAACATCAGGCGCCTGCTGAACGTGATAATGACCCCCTCTGGGGAGAGAACACCAGAGGTGATCGTCTCCCTGGACGCAGAAAAAGCCTTCGACAGAGTTGAATGGAAATACCTCAGAGGTACTGGAGGGGTTCGGGCTTGGAACAGGGTTCACCTCCTGGGTAAAGCTCCTATACAACGCTCCCATGGCGAGCGTACAGACCAACAATACCAACTCCTGATACTTCCAGCTGCACAGGGGCACCAGACAAGGATGCCCACTGCCCCGCTGCTGTTCGCCCTAGCGATCGAGCCACTAGCAATCACACTCAGAGCGGCAAAAAGCTGGAGGGGGATCCAAAGGGGTGGCAGAGAGCACAGAGTCTCACTCTATGCAGATGACCTGCTCCTCTACATTTCGGACCCACAGAGCAGCATGGACGGAATCAACGTGCTCCTGAAAGAGTTTGGCCCTTCTCGGGCTACAAACTCAACATGAACAAAAGCGAGATCTTCCCGGTACACCCACAAGTAGGTGGGGCAGCACTAACGGGACTGCCGTTTAAACAAGCCCGAATCAAATTCCGCTACCTGGGGATCCAAATAGCCCACGACTGGAAAGGGATCCACAAATGGAACCTCACCAGTCTGACGGAGGAAGTAAAAAAGGACCTGCAAAGATGGAACACACTCCCACCCTCCCTTGCGGGGAGAGTCCAGACGATCAAAATGAACGTGCTGCCGAGGTACCTCTTCCTGTTTAGATCCATCCTGATCTACATCCCCAAGGCCTTTTTCAAGGCGCTGGACAAACTAATCATGCCGTTCGTATGGGGGGGGGGGGGGGGGGGGGGGGGGGGGGGGGATGCTAGGATCCCAAAGAAGGTCCTACAAAACAAAAAATCCAGGGGGAGGGGCTAGCCCTCCCAAACCTACAATTCTACCACTGGGCGGCGACGGCCGAGCGAATAAGGGGATGGATCAAGGAGCCAGAAGCCGAGTGGGTGCGTGCGGAGGAGGCCTCCTGCATGGGGACCTCCCTCCGGGCCCTCGCCACGGCAGCACTCCCATCCCCACCCAAAAAACACTCCAGCAGCCCAGTGGTGACAGCCACCCTCCAGTCCTGGAACCAACTGCGGCAGCAATTTGGCCTGAACAAAATGTCGGACAAGGCTCCCATCTGCAACAATCATAGGTTCAAACCAGCACTGACTGACGCCACCTTCAAAAGGTGGGGGCAGGACAGAGGGACACTGACAGTCAGGGACCTATACACGGACGGCAGGATCGCAACACTGGACGAACTGACAGAGAAATTTCAGCTAGCTGGGGGGAGCGAGCTAAGGTATCTACAGCTCAAAAACTTCCTACGAAAGGAGACAAGGACGTACCCACAACCGCCACGACAGTCACTAGTGGAAGAACTACTGGACGTAAGCATACTAGAGAAAGGGAACTGTAGTGACATGTACGACCGACTGGTAGAAGGGGCCGACACCGTACTGGACGCAACAAGAAAGAAATGGGAGGAGGACCTGGGGATTAAGATAGGGTGGGGACTCTGGAGTGAAGCACTGCATAGGGTCAACTCCACCTCCACGTGCGCAAGGCTCAGCCTGACGCAACTAAAAGTGGTACATAGAGCCCACTTAACAAGAACCTGTATGAGTAGGTTCTTCCTGGAGGTGGAGGATAGATGTGAACGGTGCCAAGGAGGCCCGGCCAACCACGGCCACATGTTCTGGTCTTGCCCCAGACTTGCTGGGTACTGGACAGCCTTCTTCGAGGAAATATCCAAAGTGGCGGGGATGAGGGTGGAGCCATGCCCGAAAGTGGCGGTCTTCAGGGTTTCGGACCAACCAGATCTATTCCTGGGGAGGAGGGCGGACGCCCTTGCCTTTGCCTCCCTGATCGCCCGCCGTAGAATCCTGTTCGGCTGGCGGTCAGCAGCACCGCCCAGAGCTGCAGACTGGCTGTCTGACCTATCAGAAATTCTCCAAATGGAGAAAATCAAATTCGACATCCGAGGGTCAGACGATGGCTTCCACAGAACGCGGGAGCCATTCACGCAATTGTTCCGGGACCTGTTTGTGGCCAATGAACAAGAGGAAGAATAGCCAGGTAGCCAAGAATCAGGGGAAGGTGGCCAAAGCAAGGGAGAGATAGACCGGGAAGGGGGGGGGGGGGGGACGACGACGACAGCTAAACCTAAGAGGGAAGGAAGTAAGGCGAAGCACCCGGGGGGGGGGGGGGGGGGGGGGGGGGGGGGGGGGGGGGGGGGGGGGGGGGGGGTGAGTGGAAGGAAGAGATAGGGAACAAGAGAGGAGATCCAGGGGAGGGGGGGGCGATGACAGCTAAACCTAAGAGGGAAGGAAGTAAGGCGAAGCACCCGGGGGGGGGGGGGGGGGGGGGGGGGGGGGGGGGGTGAGTGGAAGGAAGAGATAGGGAACAAGAGAGGAGATCCAGGGAGGTTACCACACCTGGGAAAATAACCTTTACTGTGACATTGTCCTGTTTAGCAACCTTCACTTTCATCTTCATATACTCCAGCTATACCCGTCACTCTACTACATTAGTGCCAGAAACCAGAAGCCACACCTTAATGACCTTAAGGCTCCAGCTCCTCAGAGTCCTTCTTGTTTCCTCCCACAAGTCCTGAAAGGTGCTGTTAGGTGAATTGGACATTCTGAATTCTCCCTCAGAGAACAGACGCACGAGGGAAGAGAGGGCTCTGAGCAGGGAGAGAGAGGGAGAAGGTTGGAAAAGCAATTGGGATGAAGCAAAAGGTTTGACTAGAAGAGAGACATTTTAATGCAGGATGGAGCTGGTAGCTTGGAAGAATCTGTGGGGAGGCAGTCAGCCGACAGGTGTGGCATTATTGAAAGAAAGGAGGGACAAAGAGCAGACTGAAGAGAGAGAAGTAGAGGAGGTGAGCCTGATTCAGGCGTCCCTGAACAGACGCCGGAGTGTGGCGACTTGGGGATTGTCACAGTAACTTCATTGCAATGTTAATGTAAGCCTACTTGTGACACTAATAAAGATGTTTATTTATTATTATTATTAGCCAGTTTCCCCCACTTTCACTAATTAAAACTCCCCCAAAATTCTGTCGCAGGTTTTCAACCATACAAAGCCCTGCATTCCTCTCAGCCTCCCAAGTTTCATTTGTCCACTATCCTTAATTTTTGAATCCTTGCTCCACACTTTTCAATCCACTCATGGACTTTGCCCCGACTACAGAAACTAGAGATGTTAGTAATGCCCAAATTCAGTGAAGAATAAAAAATAAACAATTATAAAAATACTTCTGTTGAGAATTGAACAAAATGCTGTTTGGCAGAGTATGTGACTGACGGCCAATGGTTTGTTTTCTGATGGGCATGGGAAGACACTGTGATTAGTTAATTGGGCAATTAATTCAGACACTGTGTATAGAGCAGCCAATGAGGCATTTGAAGATCATGGATGAAACCTCCAGGAATACATCAAACCAGAGTTGGCAATTCTAGCAGCAACTGAGACCAATTGTGTTCCTCAGCTCACCTCCTCTACTTCTCTCTCTTCAGTCTGCTCTTTGTCCCTCCTTTCTTTCAATAATGTCACACCTGTCGGCTGACTGCCTCCCCACGGATTCTTCCAAGCTACCAGCTCCATCCTGCATTAAAATGTCTCTCTTCTAGTCAAACCTTTTGCTTCATCCCAATTGCTTTTCCAACCTTCTCCCTCTCTCTCCCTGCTCAGAGCCCTCTCTTCCCTCGTGCTGTGCGAAATTTAAATGAATGTGAGGAACACTAAGGAAACGCAAGGTTGTTGTTGAAGAAAACACAGGCACAATCGCATTTTTTAATTCTAAGTTCACATTGTTCATCTTAATCTTTCATAAAATGTACAAAAATTACAAATCATTTATTAAGGCATTAAAGAACACACATCTATAAATGCAGAGAGTAAATTATTCACGGAATTCACAGAAATTACATTCGGTCTGAAATAAACCATTTTAAAATGTAACGTGAAACCCTATGAGGAAGTGCCTGGAGATTTGTCAAGCAAATCTAACAGCTATTCTTGTTTCTTGGTATTGTTGTGGAGTGAGTCCCAAATTCCATTAGATGTGAACCTCCTTTACGAAGGAATTACATTCGATGTACAGCTGATTGTTATTATGCAGCCAACATCTTTCGTGCAGCAAGATCCCACCACTTTAGGTAAGCAAGCTAGGTAATGTTAGTTGAGGGAAGAATGTTGGTCAGGACACTGGGAACATTTCCCCTGTTCTTCTTTGAATAGTGTCCAGGGTTTTTGCACAGTCCACTTAAATATCATCGATAGTGCAGTGCTCTCTCAGTACTGCACTGAAGTGTCAGAACAGAGGATGTAACTGGAGTTGAGTGAGAATTAAAGACATATTGACCTTGAAGGGGGTAACAGTGCAGATTCACTAAAGAGATGCTGCCACTCAGAGCTTATATGATTAAATTATAAAGGATAGTTGCATAGAATTGGCTTGTATTCACTTGAGGATTGATCTAATTGAGATATTTAACATAACAAAGAGATCTAACAGGGTCCTCTAATAATGGAACTCAGAAGACACTGATGCCAACTTATTCTGTTTCATCCTCACCGACTAGTGCTGTGCTCTTAAGTTCCAGAGTCTGTCCGATCTGGTTTAATTTGTTTTTCCAAAAGTAAGTGCCTGTTGAAAATGAGAAGAGAAGCCAATTACATGAGCTACTGCTGTTACACTATGCACATTATTCATAGCAAGTCCATCAATCGCGTCATCACTACATGAATGAGGTCTATCAATAACTGTATTGTAGTTGTCTTCATTCCCCTCGCTCTGATGGGCTGAATTCTGTGAACTAAGATAAACCAAGGAAGATAATTAGAGTTGGAATCACCAAGGCACCAACCTGAAGGATTTAGCTTGTGTTAGGAATCGTCGAGCTTTATTGATTTCCCCAGAAAGTCTCTTTAAATCACTGCCCTCGAATGCAGGAAGATTGGGGTTCTGCAAACAGAAAATATAGCATTTTACAAACAAGAAATTTACTCATGGTTTCTGGCGATGACGCTCATCTTAAGTCAGATGAATTATTTTAGAATGATGTGATTGTTACACCAAATAGTGTACAATTTTGCATGGGTGCATCCATTTCTAAATTATTGCTCCAGTGAATGTTTGTAAATATGGCTGCATTCAGCGATATCGCAATCACAGCCAGAATGGAGATGATTGACGGGGAAATTACCCAATAGCTTGGAGACCACACTGCTGTAAGTGGCTGGATAGGTGGATTGGCCACGCTAAATTGCCCCTTGATTGGAAAAAAAAAATTGGATACTCTAAATTTGTTAAAAAAGCTCTGTTCGCTGAGTGACTGGACTCTGGACAATATTTCCCAGCTCCGTTGTGGCGGGGGTGAGGCCAGGAAATGCTGCAAAAGCCGTTCAAAGTTTCACTGACCTGGGCGAGACTGGAACATCCTACCGGTAAGTGGGAGGTATAATTCGGCCCTCTGTTTTATGACTAAATGGACTCTGTTTGCTGTAAGTCCTGCACTGTCTCCCAGCTCATTAGCTGGCATACTGGTGTCCACAAAAACAGAAAATACTGAACAATCTCAACAGGTCTGACAGCATCTGTGGAGAGAGAAGGGAGCTAACGTTTCGAGTCTGGATGACTCTGTGTCAAAGCTGGAAAGAACTGGAAATAGGGTCAGATTTATATTGTTGCAGGGGGGTTGGGGGGGGGGGGGGGGGTGGAGCAGTGGGGCTGCATAGAGAGCCAGCGAGAGGAGGAGATTGACAAAGATGTCGAGGACAATGCTGGTGCCAATAGTCACTGTGTCTACATTATCACAGAACATGAAGAAATTAGATAACAGCGAACAATTTAAAAGAAGTGATGTCAGTGACCTACGTCTTCATCTGAAAATCCCCCCGCTCGCATTTTGTGTGCTGCCAGCTGCCCATCAACATCTCCGTGGCAACGGTGAAAACGGCCTCCGGTTTGGCCTGCCAGCTTTTTGAGGAACTCATTCGCAGTTCTGTCAGCAAGGGAACCAGAAATTAACTAGCAAAGGACACTAAAGTTTCTTAAAATTAACACAGAAGTAGGAATAAGTGGGGAGTTATTGGAAGGCAGTTATCCTCCTCCATTTTCCCACCAATCTGCGGAAATGATTCGTCCAATCGGATAGCTCATTTAAAGATACAGGTCTTGATGGGCCGAATAGCCTCCGTTTGTGTTGTATCATTCGACAATCAAATGCACCCCCATTTTTTATAGCACTTGGTGAATCTTCTCATGGGCAACACATGAAATGCTTGGCCAGCAGCACCCCCACCCTGATCAGAAATGAAGGTTAAGTGTCAGGGGAACATGCGGTGGTCAGCAAGCTCGGTGTCTCACCTGTCTGCACAGTTGAAGGAAATGGTGTGAATTTTGACGCCTCGTCCCTGGTTCAGTCGCTGAGTTTCCTTCAAGATTAGACTACAGCTGGTGTCTGGTTTCCCATCAGTCAGCAGGTATATCCCCTGCACATCCGCAAACTGAAAGGCCTTCTGTTTATAGAATAACAAATTGTATTGGGAAATCTTTTGTGACATCGAAATACCTGCTCCTAACTAATGATTAAATCAGGACTCAGTATCAGTGGCTAGGAAAGGGATCACCTCCTGTCAGACTGAGGAGGTTACTGAAACATCAGGTCATGGAGGGTGACAATAGTTAGCTGATCACTTCGGAAATCATTATCCATCTTTTTGTTTTATTGCCATGCTCAACTATTCCGATGCTCAAATAAAAGTTAAACACGGTGGATGCTGGAAGTCTGAAATGAAAACAAACTGCTGGGAAAACTCAATAGGTCTGGCAGGGTCTGTGGAGAGAGAAGCAGAGTTATATACAAACTTGAAACATTAACTCGGTTTTCCCTCTCCACAGATGCTGCCAGACCTGCCGGGTTTTCCAGCCTTTTCTGTTTTTATTCCCATGCTCTCCTGATTGGCCTCCCACCCTCCCAAATCTCTGCTTCCGTATCACGTGAGGTGTGGGCTTCAGCAGGGCGTTCTTCCCAAGGGCCGATGCAGGCTCGATGGGCCGAATGGCCCCCTTCTGCACTGTAAATTCTATGATATTTCTTTTTTTTAAATCTAAATTTAGAGTACCCAATTCATTTTTTCCAATTAAGGGGCAATTTAGCGTGGCCAATCCACCTAGCCTGCACATCTTTGGGTTGTAGGGGTGAAACCCACCCAAACACGGGGAGAATGTGCAAACTCCACACGGACAGTGACCCAGAGCCGGGATCGAACCTGGGACCTCGGCACCGTGAGGCGTGAGACTACACCACCCTGCTGCCCTGAATTCTATGATATTTCTATGTATCCTAACTCGCACCAAATCCCTCTTACCTATCACCCCTGTGCTTGCTGACCTATTACACTGGCTTCTGGGTCTGTCAACGACTCAATATTAAAATTTTCCTGTTGGTTTTCAAATCCCTCCATGGCATCACCTCCTCCCTGTATTTCCTTCACCACTCTAACCCTCTCAGTGCATCTGTGTCGGTGCTCCTCCCATTTTTGAAGATCCCTGGATTTTACTGCTCCGATATTGGTGGCCATGCCTCCAGCTGCCGAGGCCCAAAGCTCTGGAATTTCCTCTGTCAAACCTCTCTACCTCTCTGGTCTCTGATACGATGCCCCTTAAAACCTACCCATGACCAAGCTTTAGGTGACGGGTCCGAATGACTCCCTTATGTGCCGTGGTGCCAAAGTTTGTTCGCTCACTCCTGTGAAGCCCCTTGGGATGTTTAACTATTTTAAAGGTGCTATGTAAATGCAAGTGGCTTTTGTTGTTGCCTTCCGATTTGTTGCATTCCGGTTTGTTGCATTCCGGTTCAGCAAGAAGAAATTCAAACAACAGAGGGAAGGGCAGCTCCTGGGTCACCAGTTCATCCAGGTTCGAGCATCAGTCAGGCAGATTTTATATTGCCGCTTCAACCATGCCAGCCAGGTTATAGAACAGGAGGACATTGGGTTTCGGATAGTACTGACTTTATGTCAGTTCTACAACCTGACTCCACTACCAACCCAACATGTTGGGTAAGATCTGTTGATAGGTCAGAATACAAAATGCCCTTGAAGTCATTGACTCCATATTGGGATCACCGTTCTACAATGATGCCAATACAAGTGTACACATGTCACAAATGTTCCAGTTACAAAGATATAAGAGTAGGAATATGAAAGATGGAAAAAGGTTAGTTGCTCCATCATGACTGGCTGAGCATCGGGACGCAACACTTTGTCACCCCTACCTCCCAACTGACCTGTCCATCTGACTCTGTCCAGGTCACTATATAAGGCAAAATAGAAGAACAAAATTGACGCAGATCCAACATGGGGAAGTATTCTCTAGATTCTAGAAAACTCCTTTCTGGCCTCTTTGTGTGATGCGATCGTGGCCCCAGTCAGGAACCAAGCCAGATTCCTCTTGAAGGTGGCAAAGTGTCAGCCCCCAGCACACTAGCTGGTAACACAGTCCAGAACTACCCAATACCCAGTTCATTCCTACCTTGCTATCCCATGGTCCTCCCATGGTCCTCCTCAATCTATTAAACTGGAATGATCAATAGAAACACTTGTTGTTGAAAATACAGAAAAATGTGTCATTTGAAACATGGAAGTCTGGCAATATCTGGTCTGAGAGAAACCTGTGAGGATACAGGGAAATATCCCATGATGGGTTAATAATAGCTGCAAAGAGCAGGATTATAAAATGCAGATTCTTTCTCCCAAGCAGGCTTAGCAAACACACAGGATTCTTGTATTAAGCTAAAAACAATGGTTCACACCTTCATTGAAAGTAACTATCTTAGTAAACAACTGGAAAGGAAAGGATTAGGTTCAGTTGAATTTGGTGTCAATTCTATGTGTGAAATTTTGCTAATATCAGGTAAATTAAAGAAAATTGGAGACAACCTGTCTATGAGAAACATAATTTAAAGTCAAAATCAAAGCTAAAATTATGAGTTGAGGACAATTGGAAAATAAAACTATTGAAATGGCAGGAATTAAAAGTAACACCTCTTGAAACCAAAGCATTTTGAATATCACAAAGGAACTTTGAACATCACAAAGGACAATGTAATCAGATCTGAGAGGTGAGGCCATGCCCAAAATGAATACTTAGTTGTATTAGAATGTTTAGATCAAAGATACTTTTTAACAATCAAAGTGAAATAAGTTAATTTACAATAAGGTCATAAAAACTTAACTGTTAGAAAGAGATTATAAACCCAGAGAGCAGAAGCAGAAGCGAGGAGAACTCAGAGAGAGGAGAGAAGCATATTCAGCTCCCACAGGTTGGTCATGGGAAAGATGAGACAAGCAGCCGATCTTAAACAGCTATACATCTAAGGAAGACTAGAATTTAAACAGGAGGCAGAGTCAGCTGAGAGATAGCTAGCAGAGCCAGCTCTTAAAACTCAGTACATGGATCAACAAGACACAGCAACGGAGCTAACCAGTAAATACATCTCAAGAAGACCAGACTTTAAAGAAGATTGATTGTCAAGGTGGGCCTGAAGGTCCCTTCAACCAACCAGCAGGATCCAGAAGCAAGATCTTTTTACCTTTCTATAAATAAAGTGATTGCAGCTTTTAAAAGAAAAAGTATAATGATAAAATAACTTACTTAACCTGAAACAGTGGTTATTCCTAAAGTCTACTTTACTTACTTAGCAATGCAGGACCCAGGACATCGATGCTACTAAGTGTTAAGTAGATAAAATATTCAGTGAACGTATGGGTTATACCAGGGGATAACTTGAAAATATAGTTTGACCTGAATAGCACCCACTGAAGCCTGCATCGGAGTCAGGGAGTGAGAATACCTGTTCACCATTTAGAATGTCAGCCCTTTTTGGGACGGGGGAATTCTAAGAATAATGGTGACTTTTCAAAAACACACTATCCAGTTGTTTCATTACTTGACAAACCTCTATTGGGTCACCTCTGAGCACATGCTGCTCTAAAGCAAATTGACACAGGAAATATTTGAGCTGAAGTTTTGCGCTTCACGAATTACATCCGCAGTCTCAACTGACGTCCAGGATTTTTGAGATAGAAACTTGACAAAATAATTTGTAAGTAAAAGAGAAGGTGACCTGTAAGGCCTCCAGGGTGCAAGTGTTTCCATGGGCAATAGCCCCTGAGGCCCACTGAACAGCCTCGTGGCACGTTTCATCCGTAGCCTCCATCAGGCAATCCCGCCAGGTGTCGACACGCTCAGCAAAACACACCAAGTTAAAGCTGGAATAAAAACACAAGAGAATTCTGCTGGATGATCAGTGACCTGAAACATAAACTCTGTTTCGCTCCCCACAGGTTATCATAGATAGAATTTACAGTGCAGAAGGAGGCCATTCGGCCCATCGAGTCTGCACCGGCCCTTGCAAAGAGCACCCCACTTAAGCCCACGACTCCACCCTATCCCTGTAACCCAACCCAACCTTTTTGGACACTAAGGGGCAATTTAGCCTGGCCAGTCCACCTAACTTGCATGTCTTTGGACTGTGGGAGGAAACTGGAGCACCCAGGAGAAACCACGCAGACATGGGGAGAACATGCAGACCCGGCACAGACAGTGACCCAAGCCGGGAATCGAACCTGGGACTCTGGAGCTGTGTAGCAACTGTGCTAACCACTGTGTTACCGAGCTGCCCCTAAGGTGCTGCCAGTAGTTCCAGCATTTCCTGTGTTTATTCCCGTCTCGAGCTGTTTGGCGCTGTGTCATGTAATCGATGGCAGGACAAGTTAAAATAGAAGTGTGGTGAATGTGATTCACACCGGATTATAATCTGTATATACATGTGTCTATATTGTAAGTGCAGTTGCACTACCTGTCCTCCAGGGGGAGTAGCTCTGGGAATGCTCGAGTTGTACGGGACTTCTCCCTTGGCTCTGCCCAGGACTCCTCCCCCGGAAGCTGCTGTATAAAGATCAGTGCCACATGGTCAGCCGGCCAGTTCACCGAAAGTTCAATGGCTAATAGGCTGGCTCTGTTGTGAGTATATTAAAACCGCTATTCCAATCCTACAAGCACGTGTCCGTAGAATTGTTGGTTCCAACAAGAAGCACTGAGTACAAAAGCAAGACAGTTATGCTGAACCTTTCTGAATCATCAGCACGTGTTCAACTGTGGCCGCTGCATCTGTGGGAAGATGTCTTGGCCTTGAAGAGTACGCAGAGGGGATTTATTAGAATGGTGCCAGGGATAAAGAAGCTCAGTCATATGCAGAGAGTGGAGAAGCTGGAGTTGTCCTCATTAGAACAGGAAACGTTAAGGGGAAAATCTAATAGAGTTCCAAATTCTGAGGGATTTTTGCTGGAATAAAAAAAAAAATTGCTTGTATCGCAGATGTATCGGTCACCATAGGACACAGAACTGACTAAAGAACCAGAGGCGATGAGGAGAAAAATGGTCACATGGCGAGCTGTTGTCAATGCGCTTTCTGAAAGGGCAGTGGAAGCAAATTCAAATTTCAAAAGGGAATTGGAGAAATACTTCAAAGGGGAAAATTTGCAGAGCAATGGAGCAAGGGTAGGGGGGAAGAGGGACATGGTGGACAGGTCCATCAAAGTGGGCCAAATGGCCTCCCAACGTGTTGTAAAATTCTACGAATGCCCACACTAATACCCCCATAGGTTAGCGAATCGAAGTAGGGTTGAATTGTCATTCTCCAAATTTCCGTGGACGTTGTGAACCTGTGTGAAGGCACCAGATTAAAAACCTGACTTTTAAAAATAACTTAAAACATTCCTCCCCCAACCCCAAGATACTTTCTTTAGGAAAATGGCCAAAAAGAATCTGAATCTCAAAGCAAGAGAATTATGAAGGGAGTTAAAAAGGAGCCACAGTGAGATTGCTGGTGAATCATCAACGGAAACCAAATCTCTCATTGATATTATTCTCCAGCAAGAAGAGGGATCAGCAAGATGTCTCCCACAGGCCTCAAACAATGCTTCCGGTTG
Source organism: Scyliorhinus canicula (assembly GCF_902713615.1). NCBI lineage: Eukaryota > Metazoa > Chordata > Chondrichthyes > Carcharhiniformes > Scyliorhinidae > Scyliorhinus > Scyliorhinus canicula. The sequence goes on from NC_052160.1 coordinate 25,653,241, forward strand.
ATAGGGGTGCCAAATCATTCCGATCCCACTGTGATTTCTTTTCCTCTCCTGATTACCTGTGGTTATTCTTCCGCAGTTGTTCCCAGATCAAGGATGTGAGTTCCTTTCTCAGTGCCGGCAGATAAGAGTTGGTGGAGCCTGAGGTGTCCAGCAAAATGCAGACTCTCTTCTCCAAGATTGTTCCAAATAGGCGCCTGCTTCCTGTGCAGAGATATTTAAAGATAAGACATCAGCAGGGCACTGACAATCGTACAACAGCTAATTAACCACAGCACGGCGATTTGAAACAGAGACAAAAAAAACATCTCTTTCTCATCTCAAAAGCCAATCACTGTATGTATCACCACAGTAAATAGAGAAATACTTTCAGTTGCTGCCCATATCTGATCCTAATCCATCATTTGTTAACCTATATCGGTCTCCAATTTAATATTCTTATAACTGTGTTTAAAGTACCTCCCACCTCCTGACATCTGTAACCTCCTTCAGCTCTTCCAGCTTTGGCATCTTCCACATCCATTTCCCCCTTTGCCCACCACAGCTGGCCACATCTTCCACTGCCTTGCTCTAAGCTCTGAAATTCCTTCCCGCCTCCCTTTTGTTTGTTCAATCCCTCTGATAAAGCTGATGCCTTAATGTCACCGTCTTTGGCTCCACATCAAGTTATGTCTGATTAATGCTCTGTGAAGTGCCTTGCGACGTTCCTCTCTGTTGAAGGTGCTACGTGAATGCAAGGTGTTGTTCATTTTTGTGTGGCCTTGCCCTTACAGCCTGTGGAGGCACCGAATCTAACACAAGGTCCCCACCTGATAGTAGCCACTGCAACCGCTGCAAATATCGACACAATACTCGCTCCACCTGCTCAATATATTCTTCCAGCTCATGGAGATGCAACTGGAGATGCTTCACTGCACCCTGGAAATGGAAACACAAAGCTAGTAACTAACCTGCATTCTTGGCCACTAGCCAATCAAACATCAAATCTCAATCAACCCAACCTCCCCGATTACATCAAAACATCTGGAGGTTTCTCACACTTCCACTTACGTCTCGACTGGGATTGTCCTCTTGTGAAATCAGCCCATAAACGGCAATGGGAGAAACATGTGCCTGAGGGAAAGAGGGTGGCCCAAGAACAAGTCCAAAGCCGTGCAGGTTAGGTGGGGTTACGGGGATAGGGTGGGAGTGTGGGCCTAGGTAGTGTGCTCTTTCAGAGGGTCAGTGCAGACTCGATGGATTGAATGGCCTCCTTCTGCACTGTAGCAATTCTATGACACTTCCTCCGGTGTTATGCCGGGACACTTCTTTGCCCACCCCCTGCTCAAGGCATCGACCACCCTTCAGTCCCTTGACCAATTGGTGATACGGCTGTAAGTACTGATGAGCCATTTTACCATTGATATGGCACCTTTCACATCCTTGGAATGTTCCAAAGTGCCTTACAGCCAATGGAAGTGTAGTCACTCTTGTAATGAAGGAAATGTGGCAGCCACAGCAAGCTCTCACAAACAGCTATGTAATAATGGCAAGCTAGTCTGAAGTTTTGTTTGTGGGATAAATATTGGCCCCAGGATATTGAAATAAATCCTACTCTTCTAATAATGCAGTGGGAGGGCAGGTATGGTGTTTATTAAAGAGGCTATGCCCACCTCAATATTGGACTGGGAATATCAGCTAGGGTTAGGTTCTCGAGTGGGATTTGAACCCTTGGCCTCTTGACTCAGAGGTACAAGTGCCACCCACTGTCACACCTGTATATAATTACCAGCTGTTGCATAGTTATTCTTCTCTCAGATCATTGGTCCCACTGAACTGCTCATGACAGCAGGATGGCAAGGATTTACATTCCGAGCAAGTTACTGAGGAGGGTAAGGAGGGATTCTGTTTTTGAGATGGAACTTACGTTGATCTCCACTCTGGGGAAGGTTGCACAATACTTCGCAGAGACCCTCTTGCGTAAAGTCTTCACCAGTCGCTTCTTGTGCTCACAGTCCAGGCCAGAGACAAGTTTGTGCAGATCTAACCTCAGCTTCTTAATACCGAATTTCTGTAACCACTTTACAGAAATAGAGCAAGACTTCTATTAGTAGAGCATAACAGAGAGAATTAATGATCAAATCTTACCCACCGCCACCAATTCGCTTGCCTGAAGTCGGGGGGCAACCCAGCAGATTTCTTTTTCAAATCAACAGATGGGTGAATGTATCACAGGGAGGAGCAGAGCACAGAAAGCACTGGGGTTTCAGTCAAAGTGGAATCAGATGGCACAAGGAAAGAGTTTGTGTACAAAGGAGGTTGGCCTTGAATCAGCAATGACTTTCTCTCAAACGTTTCTAACGGTACAGTTCCACGGACAGTGGCAATCCTGCCAATCAACAGCCCAATGGTGACTGTTAACTGGCTATTTTAACATAAGGAGAAGCTTGACCCTGTCCCTATCCAATCACCATACACGGGACATCTGAGCAGGAGGTTACTGGTCAGATATCAGGGTCAGGAAAACCTTTTACAAATGATTAACTTCAGTCAACCAGGTTCAGCCTCAAGATCTGACATTCCCACCTGGACAGGCAGGTGGAGCCTTCCTCTGGCTGCTGTAAGGGAAGTGACTTTGGAGAGACTCTGTCCTCTGTTTTGGGCACAGATCCTGTCTGTAACTAAAACAGGTAATCTTCCTCAGAAAAAGTCCATCATGACTGGCCCTCATCTTGCTACAGTGTTAGAGGTATCGAGGTCACCACTGAGATGTGATGTATGTGTGCATGTGTGTGCTTGTGTGCACGTATGCACATGTGTACACGTGCATGTGGGTGTGCACGTGTGCGTGCATGCGCTCATGTGTGTGCGTGTGTATGTGCGAGTGTTCGTGTGTGCATGTTTGTGTGTATGTGCATGTCGTGTGTGTGTGCACGCACCTGTATGCATGTGTGCACATGTGTGAATGTGCATGTATGTGCATGCATGTGTGCGCATGCGTATGTACATGTTTGCATGTGTGTGAGCGCATGTGTGTGTGCACGTTGCCTCACGTCGCTGAGATCCCAGGTTCGTCTCGGCTCTGGGTCACTGTCCGTGTGAAGTTTGCACATTCTCCCCATGTTTGCGTGGGTCCCCCACAATCCAATGATGTGCAGGGTAGGTGAATTGGCCTCGATAAATTGCCCCTTAATTGGAAAAAATGAATTGTGTACTCTAAATTTATTTTAAAATGTTTTTTTAAATGTGTGTGTGCATGTGCGTGCACATGTCAATGTGTGTATGTGAGGGGGGTCTTGGAGGGGGCAGGGCAATGTAGAAGGAGCCTTTAAAAAAAAAAATCCATTCCGAAACACTGATGGACTATTTTGTGAGTTTGTTGATCACATTTTTTTTTAAATTTAAAGTGCCCAATTCTTATTTTTTTCCAATTAAGGGGCAATTTAGCGTGGCCAATCCACTTAACCTACACATCTTTGGGTTGTGAGGGCGAAACCCACGCAGACACGGGGAGAATGTGCAAACTCCACACGGATAGTGATCCAGGGCCGTACCTGTGACGCTCACAGCTCAAGAATTAATGTTTTTGAAATGGTCAGATAAGAAAATAACGGGCAGCACGGTGGCTCAGTGGTTAGCATTGCTGCCTACGGCGCTGAGAACCCGGGTTCGAATCCCGGCCCTGGGTCACTGTCCGTGTGGAGTGTGCACATTCTCCCCGTGTCTGTGTGGGTTTTGCCCCCACAACCCAAAAGATGTGCAGACTAGGTGGATTGGCCACGCTAAATTGTGTTTTAATTGGAAAAAAATGAATTGGGTACTCTAAATCTATTTTTAAAAAGATAAGAAAATAACGGCATATTTGAAAACCCGAAAAGCAAAATCCCAGCACGATGGGACAAGCACACCGTACCACTGAGGTCGAACTAATCTCCTCTTCTTTAGGCAGATATACAAAGGGAATGGTCTTCCTCACACTCTTCACCTTGGGATATTTCTGATAGACAGCACCTTCCCAACAGAGACAGAAGCAACTCTCAGTACCACAGCTTAGAGTCCATACTAAAGATTTATCATTAGCATTAATCAGTCACAAAATACGTCTGCACAGCCTTTAAGATTCACATTTGAAAGGAGAAATGTGCAGGGCTATGGGGAAGGAGGAGGGGGAGTGGGACTAACTAAATAGCTCTATCAAAGATACAGCACGGGCACAGTGGGCTGAATGGCCTCTTTCTATGCTGCATGATTGTATATTTATTCATCGATGTTCTTGTTACCCGCACCGTCTCAGGCGATGGGCAAGGGGCGGGATTTTCCTACGGCGTTGCACCTTGCTCGCGGGACAGGCACAAACTGGGCTTCGTGCCAGGCATGAGGCCTCGCGCAAGCCACCCGACCCACGGTGCTCGGCAAGATCTGGATCACGCCCATATCCATGAGATTCATTTAAATATTCGTGGCCACCTTGACACCGTATTCAGCCGGCATCTGGGAGTCAAAGGCCGCACCGGTGGGAACTGAACCAAGCACTGATTAGTACTGGTCTCCTCAAGCAGAGACCAGTCATGATGGCCACTCGGGGGTCTCAGAGGCCATTGGAGCCCCTCTGTATGCTCGGGGCAGTGCAGTACCCTGGCATCCCCCTGGCAGTGCCAACCAGGTACCAATCTCACTCCCTGAGGGGGGACATGCCCATGATAGAGGGCTGGGGGGTATGAACAGTGGAGGGGGTGAATGGGGGTCCTGAAAGGGGGGCCCCAAAAGAGGAGTAGGTGGGCCTGAAAATGAGGGGCCCTCAGCGACCCCATAGCAGGGTGTGTTCACTTGGGGGGGTATAATGCTCATGCTTGCGGGGCGTGACATTGCCCGTGGGGCAATGGGGGTGGGTGGGGGAGTGTCAATCTCACTTAGAGATTGGGGCACCTTTTCGAAATGGCACCCGACCTCTGAGGAGCTGGTCTTGCTGGCACGTTCAGCTCCCCACTGCTGAAAACATTTCTAAGTTTGGGCTTGACTGGGTAGAAACTTCCCAAGGACCAAAAAAATGATTAAGTGTGGGTGATAATCGGCCTGGATCTCACCCAAAAAGACAGCGGGAAAAACCCCACCAAACCCACCCAAAATGACACTTGGAAAGTATTTGGTTGAATCGCGCCCAACATCTCACACAGTTTCCTCACCCCAAGGAGACGAGTGATCAACTTCGACACTGGCACCACATTGGGAGTCTGAAGTGAGGCGTGAAGCCTTCAGTTTCAGAGGCCTGGGTGCCAGCACTGAGACACTGTTACTCCATGGCTGTCGTCAGGCCTACACAAGCAGGCTGCACTCACCAACTTTATTCCCAACCTCTGTGTAAAACATCGACTTTGAAACCTTTGCCATTTTATTCTGCTTCACGCAATTTTCCACAGAGGAACGAATCCACTTCTTATCAGGATGAGCTGGAATAACCATTTATAAAAATATTAACTTGCGTTTTCCCAGATACGGAATGTCGGATTTTCTTAATCTGCCAAGGACTTGAATAAGTGAGATGACAAAGATTATTCCCAAACTTTGAACAACAAAAAGTTCATGCAAAAATAAGAATGAACCCAGCATCAGTGCGAGAGTGATTCAGAGTTTGAGGGATGAGAGGGGAAATCAAATGGCATCTCTGTGGGGGAACGTGAAAATTGTGTATGGGGGTCAGGCAGCAAGGGTCAATAAATGGGGGAGGGGGTCAGGGAGCAGGTGTTGAGCAGCAGGAAACGGTACAGGGGTCAGAGAGTGGAGGAGGGCGTCAGAGAGTGGGGAGGGTGTCAGGGAGTAGGTGTCGAGAGCAGGAGAGGATATGGGGGTCAGCGAGCAGGGGTCGAAAGCAGGGGTCAGGGAGTGGGGGAGGGTGTTTGGGAGCTGTTGCCGAGGAGCAGGAGAGGGTATAGGGGTCAGAGAACAGGGATCAGGGAGTGAGAGAGGGAGTCAGGGAGCAGGTGCCGAGGGGCAGTAAGGGTATTAAGATCGAAGAGCAGGGGTCAAGGAGCAGGAGTTGAGGAGAAGGAGAGGACATGGGGTCAGAGGGCAGGGGTCAGGGAGCAGAAGAGGCAATCAGGGAGTGAGGGGGTCAGGGAGCATGAATTGAAGGAGCAGGAGAGGGTGCAGGACACGGCGGGGGGGATGGGGGTTTGGAGTTGGGAAGCAGGAGAGGGTGCGGGGGGGTCAGAGATGCGAGAAACTACAGGGGCAATTTTACCCTCACCCACGGGAATGAATAGGATTGGGACCCCTTTTATATTCATTAGCTTTATCCAAAATGCCCATGAGATAACCTTCACCACATGGAGAGATGACAGAGTCTGGTTTTCATGTGGAGAAAAGAATCACCAATATCTTTTCTCCCTAGCCCAGGGCTTTGAATAATTACACTTCAGATAGATTGTCCACTCTGTATTGGGCACATACCTGGAGGAATGACAGCTTTCCCACTGCTTGGACGCCACATCAGGGCTCTGACTCCTGAGCCATTTTCTTCACCGCTTTCCTCTCTGGCTTGCTAATGGAATCACAGAAACTTCAGTTAAATTTCACCTTCTTCTTCCATAGTTTGTATTTTGACTGGTGAGCTATGTGCAGTTGCTGAGCAGATTGACAGAACTGATTCGCCAGCTCGGAGGGATTACTGGTCCTGTCAGAGGGACAGAGTGACATCCATGAACATCACATGGATTGCGCTGTGGGAATTTGGTGACTGTCCCAGCTCCACTCCCGAAGTTGTAGGAAGATGGGATTTAGGAGCAAGATGAGGCCATTTGGCCCTGGAGCCTGTGTCACCAGTGTAAGATAACGACCAATCTGATTGTGGTCTCAACTCCGCTTCCCTCTCTGCCCTTCACGACTCTCTTGTCTATCAAAAATCTGTCTAACTCAGCCTTGAACAAATTGAATAACTCTCAGCTTCCACTGGGGAAGAGAATTCCACAGACGGGACCCTCTGAGAGAAAATATTTCTCCTCGTCTCCATCTTAAAAGGGAGACCTCTTAATTTTAAACTGTGCCTCCTAGTTCTAGTCTGCTCCACAAGAGGAAACATCCTCCCTGTATCCACCCCATCAAGCCCCCTTCAGAATCTTACATGTTTCAATAAGATCACCTCTCATTCTTCTAAACTCCAATGGGTAAATGGCCAACATGTTCAATCTTACCTCATAAGGTAAGCTCTTCATCCCAGGAACGAGTTGAGGAAACCTTCTCTGAACTGTTTCCAACGCAGTTATATCATTTTCCAAATAAGACAACAAAAACTACACAGTATTCCAGACGTGGTCTCACCGTGGTACAGCTGCAGTAAAACTTCCAAACTTTTATATCCTCCTTCTCTTGCAATAAACACCAACATTCCACTTGCTTCCTAATCACTTGCTGTAGCTGCATACTGGCTTTGTGATTTGTGTTCCAAGACACCCGGATCCCTCTGTACTACCGACTTCTGCGGTCTCTCTCTATTTAAATAACATACTAATTTTCTACACTTCCTGCCAAACAGAACAGTTCACATTTTCCCACATTATGCTCCAACTGCCAATTTTTTACCTACTTACTTAACCTGCCTATATCCCTTTCCAGACAACCTTATCTTTGTGTCACCAGCAAAGGTAGCTGCCATACATTCCATCCCTTCTTCCAAATCATTGATGTAGATTGTAAGATTGGCACTCCACTAGTTACAGCTTGCTCACCAAAAAATGACCCATTTATTTCTACTATCTACTTCCTGTTCGCCATCCAATCCTTTATTTATGCCATTTTGTGACTCACTACACCATGTGCCCTTATCTTGTGTAATAACCCTTGATGTGTAACTTACTCTCTGAAAATCTGACTGACTCAGCAACCTCTCCAAGCCATGACTCTATGACCAGTTCCCTCCATATCACCTGAATGTGATTTTTTGATTCAATAGACACAAAAGTCAGCACAATTAGATTTTGCACACACATTAGATACAGAAGAAACCTTCCTTTACCCACACTCATCCTACATTTCCAGAGCAGATACAGCATGGATTAGATACAGAGTAAAGCTTCCATCACCCTCTCTCATCAAACATACCCAGGGTATGTACAGCAGGGGGTTAGTTAGAGTAAGATTTCTTCTGTGCTGTGCCATTAAACACACTCAGGCTAGGTACAACACGGGGTCAGATACAGAGTAAAGCTCCCTCTGCTCTGTCCCATTAAACAGTCCCAGGGCAGGTAGAACCTGGGTTAGATACTAAGTAAAACTCCTTCTACGCTGTCCCATCAATCACTCCCAGGAGGGGTACAGCACGGGGTTAGATATAGAGTAAAACTCTGTTTATGTTGCGCATTAAACACACAGGACAGGTATCAGCACAGGGTTAGATACTAAGTAAAAGTCCTTCTACACTGTCCTGTTAAATATTCCCGAGCTGGTACAGCACGGGGTTAGATACAGAGTAAAACTCCCTCTACACTGTCCCATTAACACACCCAGGGCAGGTACTGCACGGGGTTAGATACACAGTAAAACTCCCTCTACACTGTCCCATTAACACACTCAGGGCAGGTACAGCACAGGGTTAGATACAGAGTAAAAATCCCTCTACACTGTCCCATTAAACGCTCCCAGGGTTGGTACAGCACGGGGTTAGATACAGAGTAAAACTCCCTCTACACTGTCCCATTAACACACCCAGGGCAGGTACTGCACGGGGTTAGATACAGTGTAAAACTCCCTCTATACTTGTCCCATTAACACACCCAGGGCTGGTACAGCACAGGGTTAGATACAGAGTAAAACTCCCTCTACACTGTCCCATTAACACACCTAGGGCAGGTACTGCACGAGGTTAGATACAGAGTAAAGCTCCCTCTACACTGTCCCATTAACACACCCAGGGCAGGTACAGCACAGGGTTAGATACACAGTAAAACTCTCTCTACACTGTCCCATTAACACACCCAGGGCAGGTACTGCACGGGGTTAGATACAGAGTAAAACTCCCTCTACACCGTCCCATTAACACACCCAGGGCTGGGACAGCAAGAGGTTAGATACAGAGTAAAGCTCCCTCTACACTGTCCCATTAAACGCACCCAGGGCTGGTACAGCAAGAGGTTAGATACAGAGTAAAGCTCCCTCTACACTGTCCCATTAACACACCCAGGGCAGGTACAGCACGGGGTTAGATACAGAGTAAAACTCCCTCTACACTGTCCCATTAACACACCCAGGGCTGGTACAGCACGGGGTTAGATACAGTGTAAAACTCCCTCTACACTGTCCCATTAACACATCCAGGGCAGGTACAGCACGGGGTTAGATACAGTGTAAAACGCTCTCTACACCATCCCATTCAACGCTCCCAGGGCTGGTACAGCCTCTTTCTCTGCCAGGTGATGTTTGGTTAGGAGAGAGCATGGCTGCCCTCGGATTGGATGGAATGGTGAAAACAGGCACGGTGCCCTCTTTTTGAAATTCAGAGACTGTTCCATTGGAATCGCCTTACCATTCTGGCCAGGGTCAGGGCCGTGGGCTTTGGAATGAGCAGCTTTTGAGGGCAGCGAATCTCCCTTTTCACCAACATCTTCAAACTGTCCTCAGAGTCCGGTGGTGTTGGTGACTGCTTCACTGAGCGTTTCCTTAATGACTCGACCAGCACAGCGCACTGAACAAAGAGGGAAGTCACTTCTCAAATTCATTGTAGCGGTGTTGTCCGATAGATATACAACAACAGCAACTTGCATTCATGTAGAATCTTTATACAATAAAACATTCAAGGTGCCTCATGGATGTGCAATTAAACAACATTTGACACTGGGCCATATAAGGAGATATTAGTACCAGGAGGTGACAGGTTCTAGACAGTGTCTTGAAACAAGGAGCAAGGTGGCAGGGTTTGGTGAGGGAACTCGAAAACCTAGCGTCCAGGCAGCTGAAAACCTGGCCACCAATTGTGGAGCAAAGCGAATTACGGACATGGAAGAGGTCAGAGCCGAAATGTGGGAGGATTGCAGGGCTAGAGGAGAATACAGAGTTAGGGATGTGTTTGTGACAGCACCTTTTGAATCACATCCACTAATTTTAGTGGAAAACTAATATTTCTTTGTTAACTGCAAAGGGAAAAGATATGGAAGTGTCCCCACTCCGGATTCTTTCAAACACGATGAGGGGTTTTATTAAGAGGTGCTGCTCATATAGTCGAAGATGTAGAACTGCAAAAACGCGTGCAAACACTTTCTGCTGACCTCACACACATCACCTGACGCTTTACAGGGATGTAGCCTCTGAAACATAATAAAAAAGCTTTTATACACAATACAAGTAAATATATCTCCTGTACAGCTATTAACTGAACACATGTCAGGGGTTTTAATGCAATAGCAGTTATTTGAATGGTCAGGTTATTAAACACACCTTCTGTGAATAGTTGGCAGCTTTCTCCATTTCAGTCAATATAAGGCGAATGTCATCACTCTCTATAATACCTAAAAGAAAACCCAGAAGATCAGAGAATATTTAACCAGTTAATCTCGTCGTTTTCCAACCTCTCCTGAAGGGACTGACTATCGCTGAGTTACTATTCTACTGGCACAATCCCTTACCCAGCCCAACCTGGTGAGCAGGTATTCTGTGCCAGTTTAAACACTGACCACCAGCTGGCTCTTCAACTGCAATGGGAATCACCAACCAAATCTAAGCCCTTCCTGAGTCAATGTCTGTACACACGCACATTCCCAGCAGCAGGGCCATCAAGACCAGGAACCCTGGTCTATTTCTGACCGACCTTTCCTCGTACAGAGGCCCTTAACCAGTGGGGCCACCGCAGTCACAGCTCTGGCTGCAGATCAAGTGGCTCACCGCGGATTGGGGCTACAGTCTGAGACCTGCCAGGCCTGCCGCACAGCACAACTACCACCCACTTTCCACCACTCACATCCAGTGCCAATAGGTTCTCCCATAATGTATTACCTCACATATCTCCACATTAAACTGTGTCTGCCACCTCCTCTCCCATCAAGGGGAGCTGGCACCATAGGCTTGAAGTAAATCGCTGGGACAGTTATGTATCCAGTGTTGTATCCAGATCATGAGGATTCCTGGAAAAGTATTTTTTTTTTTGCAAAACATCTTTCAAAATGGCCATTGCAGAAAGTGTAGTGACATCAAGTTTTCTAGAAGTGTGTGAAGGTCTGAGGAGCTGATTACATTACAGCACAGCCTTAGAAAGATTACTGCAGTGGAGAAGCACAGTCCTTAAGACTATAAGCTATAGGAGCAGAATTAGGCCACTCGGCCCATCGAGTCTGCTCTGCCATTCGGTTATGGCTGATAAGTGTCTCATCCCCATTCTCCTGCCTTCCCCCAGTCAAGCACTTTTCTGTCACTGTCTTCTGGGTACAGTGTTGTCGAAGTTATGCTACTGGATTAACTACCCAGAGAACAAGTTAAAATCCCGCAGTAACAGTTGGGAATTGAATTCGTCAGGGAACACAAAGCTAGAATCAGTAAACGTGACCGTGAAGCTGTTGAATTGTCATTGGAGATCAGAATGTGACGCTTTGCACTAGTTGAAAATATAACCATGTTTTTCACTCACCTGCTTCCTGAAACCAGTGGAACCTCCCCCTCCCTGACTGAGCCAGTTCTCGCAGTGCGCACGCCGTTTGTCGCGGAGTGGCGTAACGCGCAGGCACCGTCCCACTCAGCTCAATGTTGCCGATGCTGAAAAGGCAGATGTGAAGTTGCAGGTCGCGGCCTCCACAGATTTCAGCGACGTAAGAACAGACGGCGTCCTGCAGCAACACCGAGAGATACACCCGCTTCAGTGTGAGGATCTCAAACCCGAGCGGCAACAAACACATCACGAGGACACACGGTGCAGAACACGGTGACGCCATAGGCTGTGGTGATGGGGAGCGTGGTTACAGCTTACATTCCTTCGCTAAACTAACCATGGACGAGGCTACTTCACAACCGCCAGCAAATGAATTCCTTCTAAATGAAGCACTTTGTAAATTCTATGGAGCAAACTATAAATCATAGAAACTAGGAGCTGGAGTAGGCCATTCGGCCCTTTGAGCCTGTCCTGCCATTCAATATGATCATGGCTGATCCTCGATCTCAATGTCATATTCCTGTTTTTTCCTCATATCCCTTGATGCCATTGAAATCTTTTTAAAAATCTATCTCTTTCTTTTGTTTTATAAATTTAGATCACCCAATTATTTTTTCCAATTAAGGGGTAATTTAGCGTGGCCAATCCACCTACTCTGCACATTTTTTTTGGGTTGTGGGGGTAGTAAAGAGGCAGCAACTAAAGCCAGTAAGGTACTAGATAATAAACTCAATGTGATTAAGGGAAAGAGTAGACAGGGAAGAGATGATCGCAAAGGAACAGGTGGTCTGAGGTGCATTTGTTTTAATGCAAGAAGTGTAGCAGGTAAGGCAGATGAACTTAGGGCTTTGATTAGTACCTGGGAATATGATGTTATTGGTATTACTGAGACTTGGTTGAGGGAAGGGCAAGACTGGCAACTAAATATCCCAGGGTATAGATGCTTCAGGAGGGATAGAGAGGGAGGTAAAAGGGGTGGAGGAGTTGCATTACTAGTCAGAGATGATATCACAGCTGTGATTAAGGAGGGCACGATGGAGGATTCGAGCACTGAGGTAATATGGATAGAGCTAAGAAATAGGAAGGGTGCAGTAACATTGTTGGGACTTTACTACAGGCCTCCTAAAAGCGAGCGTGAAGTAGTGGTACAAATATGTAGACAGATTATAGAACAATGTAGGAGCAATAGGGTCGTTGTGATGGGAGATTTTAACTTCCCCAACATTGAATGGGACTTATGTAGTGTTGGAGGTGTAGATGGAGCAGAATTTGTAAGGAGCATCCAGGAGAGTTTTTTTTAGAGCAGTGTGTAAATAGTCCAACTCGGGAAGAGGCCATACTGGACCTGGTATTGGGGAATGATCCCGGCCAGGTGGTTGAAGTTTCAGTCGGTGATTACTTTGGGAATGGCGATCACAATTCCGTAAGTTTTAGAATACTCATGGACAAAGACGAGAGTGGTCCTAAAGGAAGAGTGCTAAATTGGGGAAAGGCCAAGTATAACTTGGGAATGTGGACTGGGAGCAGCTGTTTAAGGGTAAATCCACATTTGAAATGTGGGAGTCTTTTAAGGAAAGGTTGATTAGAGTGCAGGACAGACATGTTCTTGTGAAAATGAGAGATAGAAATGGCAAGATTAGGGAACCATGGATGACGGGTGGAATTGTGAGACTAGCTAAAATGAAAAAGGAAGCATACATAAGATTGAGGCGACTCAAAACTGATGAAGCTTTGGAGGAATATCGGGAAAGTAGGACAAATCTCAAACGCGCAATAAAGAGGGCTAAAAGGGGTCATGAAATATCTTTGGCTAACAAGGTTAAGGAAAATCCTAAAGCCTTTTATTCGTATATAAGGAGCAAGAGGGTAACTAGAGAAAGGATTGGCCCACTCAAAGACAAAAGAGGGAATTTATGTGTGGAGTCAGAGGAAATGAGTGAGACTCTTAATGAGTACTTTGCATCGGTATTTACCAAGGAGAGGGACATGATGGATGTTGAGGCTAAGGATGGATGTTTAAATACTCTAGGTCATGTCGGCATAAGGAAGGGGGAGGTTTGGGGTATTCTAAAAGGCATTAAGGTGGACAAGTCCCCAGGACCGGATGGGATCTATCCCAGGTTACTGACGGAAACGAGGGACGAAATAGCTGGGGCCTTAACAGATATCTTTGCAGCATCCTTGAGCACGGGTGAGGTCCCAGAGGACTGGAGAATTGCTAATGTTGTCCCTTTGTTCAAGAAAGGTAGCAGGGATAATCCAGGGAATTATAGACCTGTGAGCTTTACGTCAGTGGTAGGCAAACTGTTGGAGAAGATACTGAGGGATGGGATCTATTCACATTTGAAAGAAAATAGACTTATCAGTGATAGGCAGCATGGTTTTGTGCAGGGAAGGTCATGTCTTACAAACTTAATAGAATTCTTTGAGGAAGTGACAAAGTTAATTGATGAGGGAAGGGTTGTAGATGTCATATACATGGACTTCAATAAGGCGTTTGATAAAGTTTCCCATGGCAGGTTGATGGAAAAAGTGAAGTCGTATGGGGTTCAGGCTGTACTAGCTAGATGGATAAAGAACTGGCTGGGCAACAGGAGACAGAGAGTAGTGGTGGAAGGAAGTGTCTCAAAATGGAGAAAGGTGACTAGTGGTGTTCCACAGGGATCCGTGCTCGGACCACTGTTGTTTGTGATATACATAAATGATCTGGACGAAGGTATAGGTGGTCTGATGAGCAAGTTTGCAGATGATACTAAGATTGGTGGAGTTGCAGATAGCGAGGAGGACTGTCAGAGAATACAGCAAAACATAGATAGATTGGAGAGTTGGGCAGAGAAATGGCAGATGGAGATCAATCCAGGCAAATGCAAGGTGATGCACTTTGGAAGATCTAATTCAAGAGTGGACTATATGGTCAATGGAAGAGTCCTGGGGAAAATTGATGTACAGAGAGATCTGAGAGTTCAGGTCCATTGTAACCTGAAGGTGGCAACGCAGGTCGATAGAGTGGTCAAGAAGGCATACAGCATGCCCAGTCGAACCAATCTCTCCTCATAGGACAGTCACGCCAATCCCAGTGTCAGACTAGTGAACCGCTCCTGTACTCCCTCTGTATAAACACAAGCTTTCACCTCAGTCAGTGTTCACTTGACAGCAATTGGCATTTTGTGGGTGTAAAATGGAATGCAAATCTACACTTTAGCAGCACAGTACATCATGCATTCCCTATTAATATATGATGCTCCTACGTGTATGAACCAGCACAACATCTGATTTACTGTCAACAATGTCATTGGGGGGCAGCACGGTGGCGCAGTGGGTTAGCCCTGCTGCCTCACGGCGCCGAGGTCCCAGGTTCGATCCCGGTTCTGGCTCACTGTTCGTGCAGAGTTGCACGTTCTCCCCGTGTTTGCGTGGGTTTCGCCCCCACAACCCAAAGATGTGCAGGCTAGGTGGATTGGCCACGCTAAATTGCCCCTTAATTGGAAAAAAAGAAATGAAATGAAAATCGCTTGTTGTCACAAGTAGGCTTCAAATGAAGTTACTGGGAAAAGCCCCTCGTACGGGAATTGAACCACGCTGCTGGCCCGCCTTGGTCAACTTTCAAAGCCAGCGATTTAGCCCTGTGCTAGACCAGCCCATAATTGGGTATTTAAATTTAAAGAAAAAAGAAAAAAAAAAACAACATCATTGGGAGGATCTGAGAGTTAAAATTTGGAATGGCACAGTTCAAAATCAAAAGAATAAAAAGGATAAACGCAATGTAATCATTTCATGTTGGTTCAGTAGAAATCCAGTAGAAATCACTCACTAGCCCCAGGTTTTGCTGCGACACGGAGCACTTTAACTGGAGGAATTCATTTCAGGAGCAAAATCTCACACATAATAGAGGTAAATAAGCAAAATATGCAGCTGCTGGAATCCGAAACAGAAGATGCTGGAAAAATGCAGCAGGTCTGGCATCATCAATACAAGGATTCGAAACGTTGGATGGAATTTAGAGGGCCCCGTTCGCCGGGGCGCAATTCTCCTAATGGCTGCGAAATCTGGCGAGACACCCATAACGGGAACGGCGCTGGTGAGATCTTGGTTTGATATCTACCTCGTCGCCCCGCTGATGACATGATCAGGGCATGAACCTGGGCCGGGATTCTCCCCTACCCGGCGGGGCGGGGGGTCCCGGTGTGTCGGAGTGGCGTGAACCACTCCGGCGTTGGGCCGCCCCAAAGGTGCGGAATTCTCCACACCTTTAGGGGCCAAGTCCTCACATTGAGGGGCTAGGCCCGCGCCGGAGTGGTTTCCACTCCGCCGGCTGGCGTGAACGGCATTTGGCGCCACGTTAGCAGGGGCCGAAAGGACTTCGCCAGCCGGCGGAAGTCCGTGCATGCGCCGGAGCGTCAGCGGCTGCTGACGTCATACTGGCGCATGCGCAGGGGAGGGGGGTCTCTTCCGCCTCCACCATGGTGAAGACCATGGCGAAGGCGGAAGAAAAAGAGTGCCCCCACGGCACAGGCCTGCCGATCGGTGGGCCCCGGTCGCGGGCCAGGCCACCGTGGGGGCACCCCCCGGGGTCAGATCCCCCCCCCCCCCCCCCCCCCCCCCAGGACCCCGGAGCCTGCCCGCGCCGCCAATCCTGCCGGTCAGGTAGGTGGTTTAATCCACGCCGGCGGGAGAGGCCTGTCAGCGGCGGGTTCGGGCCGAAGAATCGCCGCGGGGGGCCTGTCGACCGGCGCGATTCCCGCCCCCGCTGAATCTTGGGGGGGGGGGGGGGTGGAGAATTCGGGACACGGCGGGGGCGGGATTGGCGCCAGCCCCAGGCGATTCTCCGACCCGGAGAATCCCGCCCCTGATTTCCATGAATTTTAATAAATTTAAATATACTGAAACGGCTTTAGGCCGTAACGTGTGCCCACACTTTTATCCTCCCACCCAGTTGGAGTGACATCACGCTGGCGCGAATCACTGCTGGTTTTCAAAAACGAGAACAAGTCATGATGACCAAGCAGCCGGGGCCGTGGAGTTGAGTACAGCTCCCAGGAGGTCACAGAATCACAGAACAACACAGTGCAGAAGAGGCCCTTTGGCCCATCGAGTCTGCATTGATGCATGACCTGTCCACCTAATCCCATTTGCCAGCACTTGGCCCATAGCCTTGAATGTTATGATGTGCCGAGTGCTCACCCAGGTACTTTTTAAAGGATGTGAGGCAACCCTCCTCGACCACCCTCCCAGGCAGTGCATTCCAGACCATCACCACCCTCTGGGTAAAAATTCCCCCTAAACCTCCTGCCCCTCACCCCTCGTAACTGACCCTTCAAATAAGGGGAACAGTTGTTCCCTATCCACCAGGTCCATGCCCCTCATAATCTTTTACACCTCGATCAGGCCGCCCCTCAGTCTTTAATGCTCCAGAGAAAACAACCCAGGCCTATCCATAACTTCAATGTTCCATCCCAGGCAACATTCTGGTGAATCTCCTCTGCACCCCCTCCACTGTAATCACATCCTTCCTATAATGTGGCGACCAGAACTGCACAAAGTACTCCAGCTGTGGCCTCTCCAAAGTTCTCTACAGCTCCATTATGACCTCCCTGTTTTTGTAATCTATGCCTCGATTGATAAAGGCAAGTGTCCCATATGCCGTTTTCACCACTTTAATAACCTGCCGTTCTGCCTTCAGAGATCTATGGACTAACATTCCAAGGCCCCTTTGTTCCTTGGAACTTCCCAGTGTCAAGCCATTCATTGAGTACTTCCTTGTCACATTATTCCTTCCAAAGTGTACCGCCTCGCACTTTTCTGGGTTAAATTCCATCTGCCACTTTTCTGCCCATTTGACCATCCCGACGATAGCTTCCTGAAACTCTGTGAGGGTCATTGCCAGGTCGTCACAGCAACCTGGCACTGCCAGGTTGGCACGACCCCAGGGCAGGCTCTCTGGGGAGACGCACTGGGGGATTCCCCTTATGTGTGTGTTGGGGGGGGGGGGATCAGGACGCCCTGATCTCAGAATCCTGGTGTTGTGCGCATGTTTAGGTCCGTCCGTCTCCCACCCCCCCCCAAGCTGACTGTGATCCTCGCCAGAACATTGAAATTGAACTGCTAAATCAGGTGAGAAAAGGCATCTGTGAAGCCAGCAAGTTTCACGCAGCTTTTCTCGCTGTGCAATTTTGGGAGCACTTCACCTGTTAACTCTGCTTTTTCTCCTTACAGATGCTGCCAGACCTGCTGAAGTTTTCCAGCATCCTCTGTTCCTGTAAAATGGGCAAATATTCTTCACATGTGGATGTCTGCTTGGCAAACATCTGCCACCTGTCCGTGACCAAGGAAGTAAACCAGTCACAACAATCAAAAACATTCTCCCTCTCTGCTGTTACCAACAGACATACAGAAAGGTTAAAGTTCACATGCTTGCGCTGTGTGAATGAAGATTGAGATTGTGGAGTCCGTTGCCCGTTCACTATTCACGGATCAGAAATGCAAACTGCCACACCTGGATTCCCAACCCGCCACATGCGGGCACCTCTGCCCCAGAGGAGTTAATATGATGCTGGGATCCAGTGCCAAGCCAGTGGCAGCTCTGAGCTCCTCCACCCTGGCGACTGTCCCACATTGCAGAGTCAGGAGGCTATCTACCTGCAGAATAACAGAGAGTGGTAGGATGTTGTGTGCTGGTGTTGGACACTCAAGTGACCCCAAAGGATTGTGGAGGCTGGGGAAATGGAGTTGAGATTCAGATCGGCCACGATCCAACATGAATGACGGAACAGGGTTGGAGGGGGTGAATGGCCTCCTCCTGTTTGTATGCTTTGTCAGGGTTGGATCTGAACCAAGGTGCCTGGATGATTTCCCAGTATATTGCCCCATACACATTCTCCATTCGAATCCATCGCTTAACCACAGGAAGCAGGTAAAAGACTTGCATTTATATTGCACCTTTCATGCCCAGCAGACATCCCAAAATGCTTTATAACCAGTGAAGTGTTTTTTTCGGAGTGTTACTGTGCTAATGTAGGAAGCGCGGTAACCGTTATGCACAATAGCTCCCCAAAAACAGGAATTAGATAACAAACAGATAATTTGATGAGGTTTATATGTGCTTTTGCTATGTGGAGCAACCATGTTTTTCATAAACACGTTTAAAATTGGCGTGCGTATCACATGGATTACATGTCACGGCTGCTTTTAATGTGTTAAATTGTGCCAAATTCAATTGTATGTCCTACCATCCCCTGGTCGGGTACTCCACTGGTAAGAAGGTACAGGCCACAGGAATCGCACTGTTCACTCAGATCATTTTCAATCACTGCTTTCAACGCACCCAGGAAATTCCGGCTGCCTTTGCACTGCAGAGCCAGGGCCCATCTAAGAGTGGGACAGAGAGAGAGAGAGAGGCCATCACATTCATCCGACACTCACAGCGCTTGGGCACTTACCCCATTCCAAGGTTCAGACCAGCCCCAGTGTGAGAGAGAAAAAACACAAGAACTAGGAGCAGGAGTGGGCAATTCAGCCCTCAAACCTGCTCCACCATTCAATACTATAATTTCTTTTAAAATAAATTTAGAGTACCCAATTCATTTTTCCCAATTAAGGGGGCAACTTAGTGTGGCCAATCCACCTAGCCCGCACATCTTTGGGTTGTGGGGGTGAAACCCACGCAAACATGGGGAGAATGTGCAAACTCCACACGGACAGTGACCCAGGGCCGGGATCCAAACCCAGGTCCCCAGCGCTGTAGGCAGCAATGCTAACCACTGAGCCACCGTGCTGCCCCAATGCCCCACAATAATAATAATCTTTATTGTCACATGTAGGCCCTAGCTTTTTAAAAATAAATTTAGAGTAGCCAATTCATTTTTTTTTCCAATTAAGGGGCAATTTAGCGTGGCCAATCCACCGCCCCTGCACATCTTTGGGTTGTGGGGGCGAAACCCACGAAAACACGGGGAGAGTGTGCAAACTCCACACGGACAGTGACCCAGAGCCGGGATCGAACCTGGGACCTCGGCGCCGTGAGGCAGCAATGCTAACCACTGTGCCACCGCGCTGCCCCATGTAGGCCTGAGTTGACCGGGCTCATGCCCTTTTACTACCAGGAGCAGCTTCTTGGCTGTTATATAATAATAATATTTATTGTCACAAGTAGGCTTACATTAACACTGCAATGAGGTTGCTGTGAAAAGCCCCTAGTCGCCACATTCCGGTGCCGGTTTGGGTATACAGGAAGAATTCAGGATGTCCAAATTATCTAACAGTACGTCTTTTGGGACTTGTGGGAGGAAACCGGAGCACCCGGAGGAAACACATGCAGACACGGGGAGAACGTGCAGACTCTGCACAGACAGTGGCCCAAGCCGGGAATCGAACCTGAGACCTTGGCTTTGTGAAGCAATAGTGCTAACCACTGTGCTACCGTGCTGCCCAAGAGGAAGCATCCGCTCTATGTCTACTTTGTCAACACCTTTTATCATCTTATATACCTCAATTAGATCTCCCCTCATTTTCTAAACTCTAGAGAGTAGAGGCCTAAACTGCTCAATCTCTCTTCATGGGCACAGTAAGAAGTCTTACAACACCAGGCTAAAGTCCAACAGATTTGTTTCAAATCACTAGCTTTTGGAGCACTGCTTCTTCCTCAGGTTGATGAAGAGATGGGTTTCAGAAACACATATATAGACAAAGTCAAAGATGCAAGATGATCCTTTGAATGCGTGTCTTTGCAGGTAATTAAGTCTTTACAGGTCCAGATGGAGCGACTGGAGAGAGGGATAATCACAGGTTAAAGAGGTGTGAATTGTCTCAAGCCAGGTCAGTTGGTAGGATTTCGCAAGCCCAGGCCAGATAGTGGGGGCTGAATGTAATGCGACATGAATCCCAGGTCCCGGTTGAGGCCGTACTCATGTGTGCGGAACTTGGCTATAAGTTTCTGCTCGGCGATTCTGCATTGCCGTGCGTCCTGAAGGCCGTCTTGGAGAACGCTTACCAGGAATAATCAATTAGCTGAATGTAAGTGCAGGAACTCACCTCCAGGCAGCCTGCAGCTTCTCTGGTGTTACTGGCACCATGCGAGGCTGATATTGCTTAACCTCAGAACCAAACCTAGAAACAGGAGAACACAGTGAGAAAGCTTTATCAACAACTTCCCAAAACAGCCAGGAGAAACACCCCAAATCAACACTCAGCAAATCACACAGTAGCAAATCCACAGCTTGTGTAACTCATATTAGATAGAGAAAAGAACGAGAGGAAGGGGACGGAGGGAAAGTGGGGGAGGGCAAAGGGGAGGGCAAATAAGAGTGAGGTTCCATCGAGTGGGAGGGGGAAAGAGAGTGGGAAAGAGAAAGATGGAGGGGGAGGGAAAGAGAAAGGTGAGGGAAAGAGAGAGGTTGAGGGAAAGAGGGAGGGCAAGAATGGGGAAGAGAGGGATAGAAAGACAGACTTGCATTTTTCTAGCATATTCCATGACCTCAGAAGGTCCCAAAGTGCTGGGGTGTGTGATGGGAAAATATCATCCTTGCTACAACAGAGGAAGATAATCATAGGGCTGAGCCCTTCCATTAACGCTGTCTCCCCGACTCACGCTGTAAGGTTGAAGCTTTCCTTATTCGACATCTGTTGTTCAAGCAGGAGGCGCAGTGAGTGCTGAATGTGGATGATGTGTAATGAATTGTAGAGTGAGATGTCCACGAATACCTGTACCCTGCAAACAGACGGAAAGTCCCATCAGAAACTACAGCAACTCAACCACTGTCTCTTTGTCCAATGTTGGACTCCAGGGCAATGACTGACCTCTTTTCGCAAATGTTGCCCCATATCCTTCTGCTACTGGTCGAGAGCCAATCCGCCCGATGCTCAAATTTGCTCATAGCTTGACCAAGCCGTTTCTGCAACAGACAAAAACATAAAACATTGATTTAGTCAGTGAGAGAATAGAGAGCGAGTGTATGAGTGAGAAAAGGTGGAGAAAGAGAGAGATGGAATGAGAGAGATATAAAGAGAAGGTGGAGCGAGAGTGTGAACGAGAGAAGGTGGGGAGGGAGAGAGCGAGAAGGCAGGGGAAGTGAAAGCGGGAAGGCTGGGAAATGGAGAGATAGAGAAAGAGAAGTCAGGAACATAAAGAGCAAAGGTAGGGAAGGAGAGGGAGAGGGAGATGCAGGAGAAGAGAAAGAAACCATGGGGAAGACGAGAAAGATGGCATGAAAAGCGAGAGAAAAGGTAGGGAAGAGGAGAGAGAGAGAGATAGAGGAGGAGAAGGAAAGAGAGAGGTGGGGAAAGAGGGAGAGAACACAAGCGGAGAGTGGGAATGGGAGACTGGTTGAGGAAGGTGTCAGTTAGAGATTTTTACCTGGTATTCGTATAACAGAGGGGGATCGACATGCACATTCTTTACTGTCCCATCATGCCATTCAAGCTGCATCATGGCTTTCTATGTGGAAAACAGTGGTTAATCTCTCAGTCACTTCAAGTTGCTTCACTATAGGATCCTGTTCCTCAGGGCCATGAGCCAATCTTCCTTATGTGGACCCTGAGTGTTGGCAGGGCTTTGCCCACAGCTGGACATTACAGCCAGGCCTAGTCTTGAAGAGGAAGGAACCGTGGGGTTCCTCGGGGAGCAAGTTGGAGTAACGGCAACAAGATTACATTTAAACACAGTGAGAAAGGGGAGGAAGAGGAAGAGTTTGGGGATGCTGAGACTTCCAACTGAGGAAAATCCAGAGTTGAACTGAGCTCCTGAACAGAAAGAAATGCTGATATTTACCCCATGTAGTGTCGAGGATACGGTCTTGCGAAGAATCGGCACAAATTCCTCCAGTGGTGAGAAGGCATTGGGTGCCAACACTTGGTACAGGCTGAGCTTCTGAGCTGGAAAATGTTAAGACTGTGTCTGAATCCAGATGAAATTCCTGAGGTACCAGCTGTTCCCAGGGAAATCAGGCAGTAACAATTTATCTGCTTGCTGTCTTCACATCTTCACACTCTTCCTTCACAGAACAGTGTGAAGCAATGAAAGGGTTCGCAGGCTGATTAACAGGCTTCAAATTCAATGTTCCCTTTATGTTGTGAACCATCTTTATCAGTTAATAGTAGGAGATAGTCCTGTATGGCTGGAGGGTTTCTGAACTCCTACAATCCTGTACGATGAAGGGAACAGACTGTCACCAACTGGACGCAAGTCCAGAATTAAGAGCCCACCCACCACCTGTCTGCCCTCTTCCCACCTCAGGATCATGTGGGGGATCCAATCTCATCCGGGATCGTGAGGGGGATCCAATCTCATCCGGGATCGTGTGGTGGATCCGGTCTCATCCGGGATCGTGTGGGGGAATCCAGTCTCACTAAGGATCATGTGGGGATCCAGTCTCATCAGGGATTGTGCGGGGGATCCAGTCGCATCAGGATCATGTGGGGGGTCCAGTCTCATCCGGGATCGTGTGGGTGATCCGGTCTCATCTGGGATTGTGGATCCGGTCTCCGGTGGATCCGGTCTCATGCGGGGATCCAGTTTCCTTTGGGAGCACATGGGGGTCATGTTCCCCCAGGACCACAAAGGGATCTAGTCTCCCCCAGGACCATGTGATGATCCTGATCCTTCAGTACTACATGTGGATCCAGTCTCCCCAGCGGCTGCGTGGGGATCCAGTCTCCCCTGCGGCTGCGTGGGGATCCAGTCTCCCCTGCAGCTGCGTGGGGATCCAGTCTCCCCTGTGGCTGCCTGGGGATCCAGTATCCCCTGCGGCTGTGTGGGGATCCAGTCCCCCCTGCGGCTGTGTGGGGATCCAGTCTCCCCTGCGGCTGCGTATGGATCCAGTCTCCCCTGTGGCTGTGTGGGGATCCAGTCCCCCCTGCGGCTGTGTGGGGATCCAGTCTCCCCTGCGGCTGTGTGGGGATCCAGTCTCCCCTGCGGCTGCGTATGGATCCAGTCTCCCCTGCGGCTGTGTGGGGATCCAGTCCCCCCTGCGGCTGTGTGGGGATCCAGTCTCCCCTGCGGCTGCGTATGGATCCAGTCTCCCCTGCGGCTGCGTATGGATCCAGTCTCCCCTGTGGCTGCGTGGGGATCCAGTCTCCCCTGTGGCTGCGTGGGGATCCAGTCTCCCCTGTGGCTGCGTGGGGATCCAGTCTCCCCTGTGGCTGCGTGGGGATCCAGTCTCCCCTGTGGCTGCGTGGGGATCCAGTCTCCCCTGTGGCTGCGTGGGGATCCAGTCTCCCCTGTGGCTGCGTATGGATCCAGTCTCCCCTGCGGCTGCGTGGGGATCCAGTCTCCCCTGTGGCTGCGTGGGGATCCAGTCTCCCCTGTGGCTGCGTGGGGATCCAGTCTCCCCTGTGGCTGCGTGGGGATCCAGTCTCCCCTGTGGCTGCGTATGGATCCAGTCTCCCCTGTGGCTGCGTGGGGATCCAGTCTCCCCTGTGGCTGCGTATGGATCCAGTCTCCCCTGCGGCTGCGTGGGGATCCAGTCCCCCCTGTGGCTGCGTGGGGATCCAGTCTCCCCTGCGGCTGCGTGGGGATCCAGTCTCCCCGATGACCGCGTGGGGATCCAGTCTCCCCTGTGGCTGCGTGGGGATCCAGTCTCCCCTGTGGCTGCGTGGGGATCCAGTCCCCCCTGCGGCTGTGTGGGGATCCAGTCCCCCCCTGTGGCTGCATATGGATCCAGTCTCCCCTGCTGCTGTGTGGGGATCCAGTCCCCCCTGCTGCTGTGTGGGGATCCAGTCTCCACTGTGGCTGTGTGGGGATCCAGTCCCCCCTGCGGATGCGTATGGATCCAGTCTCCCCTGCGGCTGTGTGGGGATCCAGTCCCCCCTGCGTCTGCGTGGGGATCCAGTCTCCCCTGCGGCTGCGTGGGGATCCAGTCTCCCCTGCGGATGCGTATGGATCCAGTCCCCCCTGCGTCTGCGTGGGGATCCAGTCTCCCCTGTGGCTGTGTGGGGATCCAGTCTCCCCTGCGGCTGTGTGGGGATCCAGTCCCCCCTGCGTCTGCGTGGGGATCCAGTCTCCCCGATGACCGCGTGGGGATCCAGTCTCCCCTGTGGCTGCGTGGGGATCCAGTCTCCCCTGCGGCTGCGTGGGGATCGGTCTCCACCAGTACTGTGTGGGTATTTGGTTTCCCCCAGACTCCCCCAGGACCGCGTGCAGATGTGGGGCGGCATTCTCTGTTCGCCGACACCAAAATCGCGTTCGACGATCAGCCGGAGAAACCTCGGTCACGACCAAATCTGGGCGGCACCACTTTTGCGATGCTCCCCCCCCCCCCCCCCCCCCCCCACACAGCGGTGTACTCAAGTAAATTGTGCACCTACCAATGGCCTCAGGATGTTGTCTGAGGCCCGCCCCCCCGATGCTCCGCCCCTAACCGGCCGAGATCCCGGCGGCGTGGGTCTCTCATGGTCTCACCCATCGGGAACTCGGCGTGACGGCTGCAGACTCAGTCCAGCGCCACCACAGTTGGGGGAGGGCCGATCCATGGGCAGGAGGGACTTTGTCAGGGGCTTTGGGCACTGTTGGTGGGTGCTCCGGTGCTCGCAAGCCGACCAAAGGGGGGGCACTATTTTGCAGGCCGGACCAGCGAGTGGCCGGCGCCATGTTGCACGACGTAGCCACTGCAGGCCGCCACCGTGCACACGCGGTCCTTGGGGAGACGATGCCCATGTGGTCCTGGGGGACTGAATCCCCATAGGGTCCTGGGAGAGATTAGATCCCCATACGATCCTCGGGGAGACTGGATCCCCATATGGTCCTGGGAGAGCCTGGATCCGCATACGGTCCTAGGAGAGACTGGATCCCCATACGGTCCTAGGAGAGACTGGATCCCCATGCGGTCCTGCGGGAGACTGGATCCCTATACGGTCCTAGGAGAGACTGGATCCCCATACGGTCCTAGGAGAGGCTGGATCCCCATATTGTCCTAGGATATACTGGATCCCCATACGGTCCTAGGAGAGACTGGATCCCCATGCCGTTCTGGGGAGACTGGATCTCAATTTGGTCAGAGGAGACACTGGATCCCCATATGGTCCTAGGAGAGACTGGATCCTCATGCGGTCTTGGGGGAGACTGGATCCCCATATGGTCCTATGAGAGACTGGATCCCCATGCGGTTCTAGGAGAGACTGGATCCCCATGCCATCCTGGGGGAGACTGGGTCTCCATTTGGTCCTGGGAGAGACTGGATCCCCATACGGTCCTAGGAGAGACTGGATCCTCATGCCGCCCTGGGGGAGACTGGATCTCCATTTGGTCCGAGGAGACACTGGATCCCCATACGGTCCTAGGAGAGACTGGATTCCCATACGGTCCTAGGAGAGACTGGATCCCCATACGGTCCGAAGAGAGACTGGATCCTCATGCGGTCCTGCAGGAGACTGGATCCCTATACGGTCCTAGGAGAGACTGGATCCTCAGCGATTATGGGGAGACTGGATCCCCATACGGTCCTAGGAGAGACCAGATCCTCATACGGTCCTAGGAGAGACTGGATCCTCATGCGGTCTTGGGGGAGACTGGATCCCAATAGGTCCTAGGAGAGACTGGATCCTCATGCGGTTATGGGGAGACTGGATCCCCATACAGTCCTAAGAGTGACTGGATCCCCATGCAGTCCTAGGGGAGAATGGATCCCCATGCAGTCCTGGGGGAGACTGTATCCCCATACGGTCCAAGGAGAGACTGGATCCCCATGCAGTCCTGGGGGAGACTGGATCCCCATACGGTCCTAGGAGAGACTGGATCCTCATGCAGTCCTGGGGGAGACTGGATCCCTATACGGTCCTAGGAGAGACTGGATCCCCATGCGGTCCTGGGGGAGACTGGATCTCCATACGGTCCTAGGAGAGACTGGATCCTCATGCGGTCCTGGGAAATACTGGATCCCCATATGGTCCTGGGGAGACTGGATCCCTATACGGTCCTAGGAGAGACTGGATCCTCAGCGATTATGGGGAGACTGGATCCCCATACGGTCCTAGGAGAGACCAGATCCTCATACGGTCCTAGGAGAGACTGGATCTTCATGCGGTCCTGGGAAAGACTGGATCCTCATGCGGTCTTGGGGGAGACTGGATCCCAATAGGTCCTAGGAGAGACTGGATCCTCATGCGGTTATGGGGAGACTGGATCTCCATACGGTCCTGGGGGAGACTGGATCTCCACATGGTCCTAGGAGAGACTGGATCATCATACGGTCCTGGGAAAGACTGGATCCCCATTGGGTCCTGGAGAGACTGGATCCCCATGCGGTTATGGGGAGACTGGATCCCCATACAGTCCTAGGAGAGACTGGATCCTCGTGCGGTCCTAGGAGAGACTGGATCCTCATGCGGTCCTGGGAGAGACTGGATCCCCACGGTCCTAGGAGAGACTGGATCCTCATACGGTCCTAGGAGAGACTGGATCCCCATGCGGTCCTGGGGAGACTGGATCCCCATACGGTCCTATGAGAGACTGGATCCCCATATTGTCCTAGGATATACTGGATCCCCATACGGTCCTAGGAGAGACTGGATCCCCATGCCGTCCTGGGGAGACTGGATCTCCGTTTGGTCAGAGGAGACACTGGATCCCCATATGGTCCTAGGAGAGACTGGATCCTCATGCGGTCCTGGGGGAGACTGGATCCCCTATGGTCCTATGAGAGACTGGACCCCCATGCGGTTCTAGGAGAGACTGGATCCCCATGCCGTCCTGGGGGGGGACTGAGTCTCTATTTGGTCCTAGGAGAGACTGGATCCCCGTGTGGTCCTGGGAGAGACTGGATCCCCATATGGTCCTAGGAGAGACTGGATCCTCATACCGCCCTGGGGGAGACTGGATCTCCATTTGGTCCGAGGAGACACTGGATCCCCATGCGGTCCTGGGGGGAGACTGGATCCCCATATGGTCCAAGGGGAGACTGGATCCCCATACTGTCCAAGGGGAGACTGGATCTCCACAGACCCGGCAATTCTCCAGGCTGTATCTGGATGTTCTATGCTCCCGACATGCTAGCCCCCAGCTACATGGAGGATCGTGGCCATTTTGCGATGAATATTCGGGTGTAAAATGGCAGCAGTCCCATGCCGGCGTGAAGACATAGCCTCACATTCGGAGAATCCAGCTCCTAGTCTCCCCCAGGGCCATGAGGGGATGTGATATCCCCCAGGACCATGAGGAGATGTGATATCCCCCAGGACCATGTGTGATCCGTCTCTGTCCAGGACGATGTAGGGATTCGATATCCCCCAGTACTACATGCAAATCTGGCCCCCGCTATGACCGCGTGGGGATCCCATATCCCCCAGTACTGCATGGGGATTGGGTTTCCCCAGGACCATAAAGGGATCCTGACCCCCAGAATCACATGGGCATCCAGTCTCCCCCAGGACCACATGGGCATCCAGTCTCCCCCAGGACCACATGGGCATCCAGTCTCCCCCAGGACCACATGGGCATCCAGTCTCCCCCAGGACCACATGGGCATCCAGTCTCCCCCAGGACAGCATGGGTATCCAGTCTCCCCCAGGACCACATGGGCATCCAGTCTCCCCCAGGACCACATGGGCATCCAGTCTCCCCCAGGACAGCATGGGCATCCAGTCTCCCCCAGGACCACATGGGCATCCAGTCTCCCCCAGGACCACATGGGCATCCAGTCTCCCCCAGGACCACATGGGCATCCAGTCTCCTGTACGGACTACATGAGGATCCAGTCTCCCCCGAGACTGTGTGGAGATCTGGTTTCACTGGGACCTTCTAGGGACCTGGGCCCCCCGGGAGTGTGTGGGGACTCAGCTCGGGTGGGACTATCTGGAACAGGATTCAAACCTTGAACCTTCCTTTCAGGTCGCCAAGGCTCCGGCTGAACCCATTTTATTTGGAGCTGGCACAATTTAGAGGGGTTACATTTTCTGACTTGCTCTGGTGGGATTTGAACTGACAATCCCCAGGTTGAAAGTTGCAGAAACACTAGGCTACCTTTGCTGTTACAAAATGGGTCTTGTGGAGAATTGCCGACTCTGTGGGCTGAATGGCCGTTTCAGTGCTGTGGAATGCCCGGGGGTTGGGGCGAAGGGGACGACGACTGGGGGAGGATCCTCTGAGGAAAATACAAATGTCAGAACCCCAGGAATAAACCCCAGTCAAATTGATACCTTTCAGGCCATTCTTCCTCAGCCAATCAGCAGAGGTCTTGGGGAGGAAGCTGGAGGTCTCGATACAGAGAGGTCGGTCATGATTGGGCGGCTGGGGTAGGAATCGATCAGGTGGTATCTTGGCGACTTCAGTTGAAATCTAGAGACAGAGGAACAAAAGCGTGAAGTATCTCCAAAACATCTCCACCAACCAGTGATAGGTTCAAATTCCGGCTGACATTACCTCCTCCATAACCTCATTGAGAGTGTCTCCCATCAGGCCCACCCGTAACTCTTGTATCTTCTCCAGCATGTCGCTGGCTCGCTGCAATTCCTTCATCAGTGACTCAATATCATTGCTCCAGCACATCTGGTTCTATCGGCAAGGAAGACACAACAGAATTCAACAGTAACATTCACCCATCAATAGTCACAAGCTTTCAACATGCACTTACCCACCCCGGCTCAATAAAACATCTGCAGGATTAATCTGGACGTGGAATACAACAATAGCAACTTGCACTTATATAGTGCCTTTAACGTCCCAAACCACTACACACCAAACAAAAGATGACACAGAGTCACATGAAGGGCGCGAGGGTAGGTGAGCAAAAGCTTGGTCAAAGTCGTAAAGGAGGAGAAAGAGGTAGATGGGTAGGGAGAGAATTCCGGAGCTTAAGGCTCAGGGAGCTGAAGACACGGCCACCAATGAAGGAACAAAGAAATTTGGGGATGTGCAAGGCAACAGGAGTGGAGGGTTGCAGAGCTCTGAGGGCTGGAGGAGCAGAAGCCAAAGGGTTTTTCTCAGCAATAAGCCAGAGTTTGCCTGTCTAACCTGCACCATAAATCAAATCCATGATTTAATATCCCCCCCCCCCCCCCCCCCCCAAGGCAGCGGTGAGCAACCTGCGGCCTAGCTGGGTTCTGAGTGCGGCACATGAGGCATTTTGTTGACCGTTGCCCATGCGCAGAGTTGGCACATTCGCTGATTTCCATCCACAGACGTTCTCCAAACGGTACGACTGAAGTGACACACATAAAGCGAGAGTAAGTGAAGCAAGGTGCAATCTGATTGCTCACAACATCGACTGTGAGAGCCGTGCGCTCCCTCTATGTCCAAATATTTCTTTTGTTTTTACCATTTGAAGTTGATGACAGTTTTATTAATAAATAAATGATGAAGCAATTTCTATAGCTCATTATGAAATATTCAGCGTGTATTAAATGTATTTAATCTTATTGATGGGGTCATGGTTAGTGAACAAGCCTGATTTCAATCCTGCGGCCCATTGAGATGAAGGAGGGCCACTCATGCAGACCACTCACTAGCCCAGGTTGCCCATCACTGCCCGATGGCCTCTGCCCCTCCCTTTCTCTGAAATGGGAGATGGTAGCGTGGTGGTAATGTCACAGGGCTAATAATCCAGAGGCCTAATCTAAGGCACGGGTTCAAACCCCACCACTGCAACTGGTGGAATTTGAATTAAATTAATAAACTCTGAAACTACCATCAATTGTTGTCCTTTAGGGAAGAAAATCACCACCCTTACCCTGCCTGGTCTACATGTGACTCCAGATCAGCAATATGGCTGGCTCTTAATTGCCCTCTGACCTACTCAGTCAAAGTGCATTTAGAGATGGTCCTTGCCAGCAACATATACATCCTTTGAAATAATTTTTGATGTCAAGGGTGTGAAGTAAAAATGGATTGCAGTCCAACGCTTACCTTCCGGATTCAGTCCATGATGTAGAATCCTACAGTACAAGGAGGTGATCATTCAGCCCATCGTGCTTATGCTGGTTCATTGAAAGAACTATCTTATTAGCCCCATTCCCCTGCTCTTTCTCACAGATCCTGCAAATTTTTTATTTTTAAGTCCATCCCCTTTGAAAGTTGAATCTGTTTCCATCACCCTTTTCAAGCAACGCACTCCAGATCACAATAGTTTGCTGTGTAAAACAGAAATCTCCTCATCTCCCCTTTGGTCCTTTTGCCTATTATCTTAAATCTGCCTTCCCTGGTCACCGGAAACACTTCCTCCAAATTCACTCTAAAAAACACCCTTCATGATTTTGAACACCTTGATCAAACCTTCTCTGAACCCTATCTGCACCAGGGAGGAGAAGCCTCGCTTCTCCGCTTACTCTGCGCGAGGAAAACGAGTCAACTGGGATGGTGAGAAACGCGAGAGGCGCAGGAAGGAATGCAGCCGGTGCTGTTAGCGAAAAGTTACCTGACAGCCTGTGGAGTACGAATGGTAACGGCCGCCCGAGACTTCTGCCAAGGCCCTCAGTGTCGTCTGGATTCACAAAACGTACATGTCAGAGAAGAATAACATTCAAACTCTTCAGTGTCTTTCCCCTTGTTTATTTACTCCCAATGCTGGTTACTCCTCCTAAACGGCACAGGAGGTTATCAGGAATCTGTGTCATTCGTTGCTTTAAACAGCAGCAAAGAAAATCCTCCCAAATAATTCAAAACCATGTCTGAGAATAAGTGTATCCGAGGGTGTAGAGTGGTCGATATTTCCAAATCCACTTGATACAGCAATACTTGGAAATTGGGCTGAAGACATTTGCAACACCTCAAGAGAAAAAGAGACACTGAATCACCTATTAACCAAAGAGATGTCATGTGATTGAAGACTGATAACAAGTTGCTGATTTGCTTTTATTCATGGCAGATAAAGGAGCCTCCATGGTTAAGGGTCTCAAGTCTCATCAGTACCTTCTGATTGGCTACTTACATGAGTCATGTGATGGCTACAGTCGTAAGCGACAGCCTGGATGGGCAAATGTCTTCCCAGCATGCACTGCTGCATATAGTCAACTAAACATTCTGCAGTCTGATCAGGACTGAAAGGAAAAAGAATGTGAATTTATATAGCACCTTTCCTGATCGCCCAACAACTTTACAGTGCTTTACGGCCAATGGAGCACATTGCTGTAATATAGGAAATATGGCAGCCAATTGTACTGTAAGCCCTCACAAACAGCATGATGATCATGATCTGCTTTAGCGATGTTAGCTGAGGGATATTGGATATTGGTCAAAGATCTTCCTAGCTCTGTGCCAAAATATTTCACAGGCAACTCAAGGCAGCAAACCGAACCTTGTTTTAACACCTCAATTGACAGTACCGCAACTGTGGTGTCAGCCTGGACTTTGTTCTCAAGTCTCTGGAATGGAAGTTGAACCACAACCTTCTGCCTCAAGGGGGCAGAGTGCTACCCCACTGGCTGAGAATCTCAGCAATCTGACTTGTTTCAAATACAGGAGCAATGGCTCCTTCATAAACCAGCCTAAAAGCACTGCTAAAACATCCCATTTAGTTGCTGAGGCACCCTCAATTACGACGCGAGAGCGAGGTCGGTAATCAAAAGGCTTTAATCTACAGAAAACTGAACAGCATCCGAGAGAAGTGTGCTCACCACATGGGGCCTTATCCTATATACCGTTTCCTGGGGCGTAGCCAGAGGCGGAGTCCCCCAGGGTTCCAAGCCTCTTAAAGGGGCAAGGTATTAAAGGTCAGGTACCGTTTACGGCAGTTATTAATACCGTTCATCAGAGTTGCTTTTCATCAGTAAATAAAAGCACGCAATGTTTTTGTAAAGAGTTTAATGAGACACAAATACTTTCCTGCACAATGCAATGTACCCAAATGAGCAACTGCTTTTATTGTGGCATTTCATTATGACAGTACCAGGTACCAGGGTGGTAAATGTTGACGTGTGGCTTATTCATGATCTTGGGACACACATTGTGGCCTCATTATTTCCAGCTACAGCGACACATATATTGAACATCATTTTGTATTAAATAAATAAATAATGTTTTTTGTCACAAGTAGGCTTACATTAACACTGCAATGAAGTTACTGTGAAAAGCCCCTAGTCGCCACATTCCAGCGCCTGTTCGGGATTCTCAGCTGGCCTTGTCCTGCATCACAAACCAGCTGTCTAGCCCACTGAGATAAACCAGCCCTTACATACTGGAAACATAAGAACATTTTTAAAAAGAGCTGAGTTAGGTTATACAACCTCTTCAGCTGGCTCTGCCACACAATAATAATTGCTTATTGTCACAAGTAGGCTTCAATGAAATAAGGTTATGGCTAATTTTCTGCTTCAACTCGATTTCTCACCTGATACCTGGATCTTTTACTATCTTAGCCCTGAAAAGTCTAATCTCTCTTGAATATGCTCAATGACTGAGCAACTGATTGTGGTGGAGGAGTCCAAAGATTCACAAGTGAAGAAATTCCTCTTCAACTTGTTTTAAAATGACCGTTCCTTTAGCCTGAGGCTGTGGCCTCAAATTCTAGACTTTCAAGCTAGGGGGAACAGCCTTTTTATTCATTTACGGGATGTGCTGGTCGTTGGTTAGGCCAGCATTTCTTGCCTATCCCTAGTTGCCCTTGAGAAGGTGGTGGTGAGTTGCCTTCTTGAACTGCTGCAGTCCTTCAGGCGTAGATATATTTCCAAGTCAGGGTGGTGAGTGACTTGGAGGGGAACCTCCAGGTGGTGGGGTTCTCAAGTATTTGCTGCTCTTTTTGTTTATAAAACATTTTATTGCGGTATTTGCGATTTTGTAACAATAACAGAAGAAACCATGTACATACAAATATAAACATAGTGCAAAGGCCATCTTGCTCCCTCACAGGTCCCACCTTTCTTACACACTAATCTAAGCTAAACCACCTCCCCATCTTCTCTGCTGACAGTTAATTATCTCTAAAGAAGGGCAGCACGGTGGCCTAGTGGTTAGCATAACCACCTCACGGCGCTGAGGTCCCAGGTTCGATCCCGGCTCTGGGTCACTGTCCGTGTGGAGTTTGCACGTTCTCCCCGTGTCTGCGTGGGTTTCGCCCCCACAACCCAAAAATGTGCAGAGTAGGTGGATTGGCCGCGCTAAATTGCCCCTTAATTGGAAAAAATAATTGGCTAATCTAAATTTATAAAAAAAAAAAAAAAAAAAAAATTATCTCTAAAGAAGTCGACGAACGGCTGCCACCTCCGGACGGACCCTGACATTGACCCTCTCAGGGTGAACTTGATTTTCTCCAGACAGAGAAAGCTAGCCATGTCAGTTAACCAGGTGTCCGTCTTCGGGGGCTTTGAGTCCCTCCAAGCTAATAGTATCCATCTCCAGGTTACCAGGGAAGCAAAGGCCAGAACGTCTGCCTCTTTCTGCTCCTGGATTCCCGGGTCTTCCGACTCCCCAAAAATCGCCACCTCTGGACTCAGCGCCACCCTTGTTTTTAACACTTTGGACATGACATCCACAAACCCTTGCCAGAATCCCCTAAACTTTGGGCATGCTCAGAACATATGAACATGGTTCGCTGGTCCTCCCGCACACCTTGCACACCTGTCTTCTACCCCAAAGAACCTGCTCATCCGGGCCACTGTCATACGAGCCCGGTGAACAACCTTAAACTGTATCAGGCTGAGCCTGGCACATGTTGTGGACGCATTAACTCTACTCAACTCATCCGCCAAGACACCATCCTCTATCTCTCCTCCTAACTCCTCTTCCCATTTGTGTTTCAGCTCCTTGGTCTGCGTTTCCTCTGACCCCATGAGTTCTTTATAGATGTCCGAAACTCTCCCTTCTCCCACCCGCACTCTGGAATCTACCCTGTCTTGTATCCCCCTTGGCGGTAGGAGTGGGAAGGTTGCGACCTGCCCGCTTAGGAAGTCCCGCGCCTGCAGGTACCTAAACTCATTCCCTCCCGTCAATTCAAATTTCTCCTCCAGCTCCCTCAGGCTGGGAAAGCTCCCCTCTATGAACAGATCTCCCATCCTCTCAATCCCTGCTCTTTGCCATCTCTGAAACCCTCCATCCAGCCTCCCCGTGGCAAACTGATGATTATTGCAGATTGGAGACCAGAGCGATGCTCCCTCTGCTCCTGCGTTTCCTCCGTTGCTCCCAGACTCTCAGGGCCGCCACCACCACGGGAAACGGCAGAGACGCCAATGGCCCCAAACTCGTGCCCTGTATCTGCTGCTCTTGTCCATCTAGATGGTAGTGGTCGTTGGTTTGGAAAGTGCTGTTGAAGGAACCTTGGTGAGTTACTGCAGTGCATCTTGTGCCACTGTGTGTCGGTGGTGGAGGATTTGAATGTTTGTGGAAGGAGGAGCAATCAAGCGGACTGCTTTGTCCTGGATGGTGTCGAGCTTCTTGAGTGTTGTTGGAGCTGCACTCATCCAAGCAAGTGGAGAGAGAGTATTCCATCAAACGACTGGCTTGTGCCTTGTAGATGGTGGACAAGCTTTGGGGGTCAGGAGGTGAGTTACTCACCATATGATTCCTAGCCTTTGACCTGCATCTCAGCATCTACACTGTGTGAGGGAATCAATATTGTTTGGGTTTGCGTGTTTTGTGGGATGAGGTTAAAGACTACAATTCCAGATCCGGCACAAGTGCGGAGAGCAGCAAAGGGTGACAGGCCCACGCATGTGCAAAGACGAGAGGCCTCAAAATACCCGACCACGGGAATGTGGTATGGCGCGGATGCAAACCCACATACCAAGGTCAAGCAGGAGCAGCCGGAGAAGATGGTCACCTCCATGCAGCTGAAGTGCCGCCGTTAGCTCTGTGCTGCCAAGTTGGGCAGGGGCTCAGGGAAGCCCCGGGTGTCGTTAGTAGCTCTGTGCTGCTAAGAATTGGGGCTCAGGATAGCCCAGATTACTGTAAGCAGCGTGGCCGAGGAGCAGGGACCTTGTCTGTGTTTAGATGCTGGAGTATAGTCTGGCCAACACAGTGGGACACAGTCTCGGTAATAGATCAGCTCAGCTGGAAAAGACCAAGAAGCCTGGACCCGGGAGCAGATTTCAGGGATCTAGAATAGGGTGCCTATTGGGCGAGCTTTGGACCCATGGAACTCGGGTGGAGTAGAGCTGCCATTGGCTGGGGATCTGACTATCTCTTCAAAGCAGTAGAGCTGAAATTCTTTGTGAGGAAGACAAGAACATTAAAGAGTTTTTGTGACTTCCTGTAAGGACTGACGTCAGGGTAGAATTCAGTGGGCATGTTGCGTTAGTGTCTGCCATTTAATGTGCAGTTTGTGATCTGATCAAGCGCAGATTTCCCATTAATTCATATTTACCTCATGTCGAGTGTGGTTCAGAATATAAGATATTGGCCGTTTGCTTTCTTGAATTTTGTATAGTCAAATTTCTTTGATTGGCCGTTTGCTTTCTTGGCAGTTGTACAGTAAAATGTCTTCGATTTGTTTGAAACAGTGGAATCTTGTGGCTTTATTCTACTAGTGAGCAACTTGGATTTTAAATTTCATCTACTTTAAACAAAATTTTACTGGTTCCTAATCATACCATAACTAAATTTGGGGGTTCGGTTTGGGAACCTAACACCAGTCTGACAGTCTCAGTATCTTGCATGTTTCAATACTATTACCTCTCGTTCTTCTAAACTCAAGAGAATACAGGCCCACTTCACTCAATCCCTTTCCTTAAGAGCTCTGAGTGTTACTGTCCGCTGTGCATGGAAACGCGATGAATTAGGCACCGGTAAACAGGCAATTTTGTGTTTCTTACCACGTCCCCAGTATAATGAGTAGAGCGTTCAGCTTCCTGACTTTCGCTATTCTCTTCACGGCCTTCAGCAGGTTGCAGCTCCCACTGGGCTGGAGATCTTGAACCCATTGCCGGGCTTCATCCAGGCTGTGTGTAAACAACAGGACAACCATTGATTTTTAAAGAAGGACGATAAGTGAGAGAACGACAACATTAACAATGGAGTTTCAATTTCCACTTCTCCTGCAACAACAACTTATATTTATATAGCAACTTTATTGTTGCAAAGCATTCCAATACACTGCCCAGGAGCGTTATCAACCAAAATCTGATATTGAGCCACAAAGGCAGAGGGACCTGGGTGTATATGTGCAGAGATCATTGAAGGTGGCAGGACAGGTGAAGAGAGGTCATAAAGCCTATAATATTCTGGGCTTTATTAATAGGGACATAGAGCACAACGTAAGCTCACACGCAGGACGGAATGAAAGAACACTTACGTGCGAATGTTAACGTTCCGCGGGGTCTCCCACAATGCAGAGGGGTCACTGCCAAAGGAGAGGAAATAAAACTGCTTCCTGTGACAGAGTTGTTCATCCAGCAAACACTGCGAATCAAGACATGGGAGTTCAACTTGAGAGGGCCCCGGGGAGTCAAATATTTAAATCTTTACCAGACGTAATCGCTCACACACCCGCTGTTCCAAATGCAATGTTTTTTTTTACATAATAGCCTTCAAGCTGCCATCACACTGACCAGAAGAGCTGTTTGAAACTCCTGCAGTCGTCCAAGTCCGCAATTTGCAGCAGAGGAGTCGATAAGCAGGCCGACCCGAGAACCTTTCACCAGCCCAAACATCTAGCGGCAGATACAAGATTAAGGTAGATTTATGAATTATAACAAGGCCACTGATTATGATGTTCATTATAGGGGGGGAGAACTGGCCAAAATTCCAGTCACACAATCCCCCAAAAGAGCGGCATAAAATCCTATGTAATTATTACCGACAAAAACTTAAGTTATTCAAGCTAATTATCAAACAGCTGCAATTGCAAAAACACTGGTTAAAAATACCAGAATTTTCTAACAAATATGGAATCTGATTATGCAGTCGCTGTTAATCAGGCATTCTGTCAAGAATTTATATTCGGCATGAACATGTAAAAAAATAAATTTATAGTACCCAATTCATTTTTTCCAATTAAGGGGCAATTTAGCATGGCCAATCCACCTACCCTGCACATCTTTGGGCTGTGGGGGTGAAACCCACGCAGACACGGGGAGAATGTGCAAACTCCACACGGACAGCGACCCAGAGCCAGGAACGAACCTGGGACCTCGGTGCCGTGAGGCAGCAATGCTAACCACTGCGCCACCGTGCTGCCCTGGCATGAACTTTTAAGGGTTGCTGTGGGAATGTTCATTCCTGTATACAGGCTCATGATACAGAAGCTCGGGCCTAGAATCAGCCTTATGATATTCCAGCCAGAATTTTAAACCAGGCTCTTCAAGTTGGAATGGGAAGTTCCTGTTTTAATCAATGCACTTATCCCACATTCCTGCATTACACACAGGGCTCTGGGAAGGAAAAACATCAGACACCGGGAATAATTGTTCAGAGAGCCGGCACAGGTGTGATGGATCGAATGGTCTCTTTGTGCAATGTATGACTCTATTTGTGATCACAAAGTAGGAACGCTAACCTTTCTGCTTCCTTCCCTCAGCCATTCCATCCGCTGGTGATAGAAGTCAGTCATTCTGAAATATTGAATAGAATGGGTCAGGACAATGACTTGGCCAGTCTTCCCACCAGGAAGAACATAGAACATATATTTATAAAGAGCCTTTAATGTCCCAAAGCGCTTCACAAGAACAATATGAAACCAATGCAAAACTGAGCCGCATGAGGAGACGTTAGGTCAGGTGATCAAAAGCTTGGTCAAAGCGTGATGCTTTGAATTCCCTCCCAGTGTACCCGGACAAGTGCCGGAATGTGGCGACTAGGGGATCTTCAAAGCAACTTCATTGCAGTGTTAATGTAAGCCTATTTATAACAATAAAGATTATTATTATTAAAAAGCAGGAAAAAGAGGTGTGTCTGTTAGGGGGATTCCAGAATTTGGAGTCGCAGTAACTGAGTGCGTAGTCACCTCTGGCAGAGAAATAAAATTGAGAAATGCTTATGAAGCCAGAATTGGGAAGATTGTAGAGCTGGAAGAGATTCCTGAGATAATTGGGAATCCAAATGTAGCAAATTGCAATTTTGCTCACTGAATAATAAATGAGTAACATACACCATTGTGAGGTCGGTAATCTCAAATCTTCATTTACTCAGGGTATGCATGTGAACTTTAACCTTTTTGTGTTTTTGCTGGTAAAATGATGAGACAGAATCAGACAGTGAGAGTGTTTTTCATTGTCGTAGCTGGTTTACTTCCTTAACCACTGATGGGTGGCAGGTTCTTGCTGAGTAAATAGCCACATGGAGGATTTTCTACTCAAATCAATGCCTGTGGTTAAAATAATAATGTCCCGCCAACACACGGGAGTTAATGATTCCTATAGGATGTCAATGAGCTAACTCTACGACGGAAAAACCTTCGCACCGAGAGCAAGCTCCAGATATAACTGTCCATAAAGGGTACACTGGGTGAAGCTGTCCTTAAACAATTTATACAGACAGGCTGTGTCTGAATTGTTGCTGTTAAAAGAGACGCCTCTATCCCTATCAGTGATTACACTTCAATAAGTTCTTTGCTGGCTGTAAAACCCTCTGGGACATCCCGTGGTCACAAAATACTTTTTCTTTAATCTCTCACTAGCTACAGGTTGCAATCCTGAAAATGCCCTTCCTCTCCCAACTCTCTGACTTCTCTCTGTTAGCCAATCCTCTATCAAAGCTAATATATGAACCCCAACACCATGGGCCTTTATCTTATTTTAAAAAAATTTAGAGTACCAAATTAAATTTTTCCAATTGAGGGGCAATTTAGCGTGGCCAATCCACCCACCCTGCACATCTTTGGGTTGTGGGGGGCGAAATCCACACAAACACAGGGAGAATGTGCAAGCTCCACATGGACAGTGACCCAGAGCCGGGATTGGATCTGGGACCTCGGCGCCGTGAGGCAGCAGTGCTAACCACTGTGCCATCATGCTGCCTTGGGACATTATCTTATTAAGCAGCCTTTTGCACTGTACCTTATTGAACCCTTTTTGGAAATCCAAGTATATTACATCTACTGGTTCCCCTTTATCTACCCTGCTCATTTCCACTTCATTTCCCCTTCATGAAGCCATGCTGACTCTGCCTGATTTGTGTTATGTATTTCTAAATGTTCTGCTTTTACATCCTTTATATTATTTTGTCTTGTCCTCTACATTTAAACAGTAACTCTCAAAAAGTACTTCATTAGCTGTAAAGTGTTTTGAAGCGTCTTGGGGTTGTAAAAGGCACTATAGAAGTGCATAATTTTAAAAATAAGTATCTCTTCTCCCCCAGATAGTCCTCTATATGTCCCCTTTATTTTCTCTGTTCTTAGCAATTACAGTGATCATTCCATCTCTCCCCCATCTCTCCCTCTCTGTGACATCCATCTCAACCCCAGATATGAACCAAGACTATTCACCTCTCTCAGTCACACCCAAATCTCAGACACCATTCCACCATTCCTTCTGCTTCTTTGCAATCGTATTGCATTTGTATGGCAAATATATAATAGAGGAAACCGGAAAAATACTTACTCGTGAATTCTGGATTCAAACTTATCAATAATGTCCAATCTCAGCTGTAAGTGTTTAATGTCTGTCTCATCCTTGTTCCTAAAGAGAAAGGGAAGGGGGTGGAATTAAGTTAAATTGAACTTTAGCTGATATAATTCCCGCTAATTGCTGTTGCATCTGTTGGACTCACGTGATGATCCTGCTGTGCGCTAGAAGGTGGTGAAGTGTCAACTTTTGATGTTCCAGGCTGTGATTGGTCAGCCACTCTTCTGATGTCTGGTTGTCATTGGCCAACACCCATTTCCCTTCTGTGCTCTGTAGCGGCCATGGTGAAAAGTCAACATTTCAGGATGAGAGACCACAGCCTGAGGAGCTGCCTACAGTACTGGACTTTCAAAATTGGATAAATACTTGGAAAGGAAAAAATTGAAGGGTAATGAGGAAAGGGCAGCAGGGAGGTGGCTCAACCCCATGGCCATTACCACCTAGAAGGACAATATAAGTTCATAAGATATAGAAGCAGAATTAGACCATTTGGCCCATCGAGTCTGCTCCGTCATTCCATCATGGTTGATCTCATCATGGCCTTAACTCCACCGTCCTGCCCATTCTCCATAACCCTTCAATCCATTACCAATTAAAAATCTGTCTAACTCCTCCTTAAATTTACTCACTGTCCCAGCATCCACCATACTCTGGGGTAACGAATTCCACAGATTCACAACCCATTGGGAGAAGTAGTTTCTCCTCAGCTCTATTTTAAATTTGCTATCTCTTATCCTAAGACCTCTTGTTCTAGAATGCCCCACTAGAGGATGCATCTGCTCCACACCTACTTTATCCATACCTTTTATCATCTTGTACACCTCAATTTGATCTCCCTTCATTCTTCTAAGTTCCAGAGAGTGTAGGCCTTAGCCTTTCAATCTTTCGTCACATGACAAACCCCTCTTCTCTGGAATCAATGTAGTGCACCTCATTTCTTAACATGTCCATTAAGCATCCACGGATCAAAAATGATCAAAAACAGCAAAAATAAAGAAAAGGGGAAATAAGGGAATCAACAGGAAGACCCTAACAAAGTCACCAAGTTCTGATTTTTAGGTAAAACTTCAATGAAAGAAAAAAAAAGGTCAATAGGTCAGGGTGCGCTCCCAGGTGGAACTTCAACAGCTGAGCATAGGGATTGGGAACCTGAGTGTGGAATTCAGTTTCCTAATGCATCCTCACCACCAATTCCCCCCCCCCCCCCCCCCCCCCTCCAGCCTCACCGAGCAAGATTCAATGCCAGGTGCCATAACATGTAACCCAAAATTGAACATCTTTCTTTGTATAACCCTCAATCTGATCAGGTCTGCAACATACCAACAGCCCACTGGTTTGATTAACATGTGTCACCAGCAATCCATCATCTGGTTCAAGGTCAGTGATAGCAACATCTTGCCAGGGTTCCCTCCGTCTCCAAGGAGCTTTTGCAGGTTGTGCCCTTAAAACACAGCAATAGAATTGTTAAAAATCAGCAATCTCCGCCATATTACTTCACTGAGAAAACTGAAAATCTTCATTCAATGACTAAGGCCACTTAATGGCCTTATTCCTGTTTCTAGTCAATCATCCTAGGATGGCTGATTGGCCATCCTCCTCTTCCTGGTTGAAAGGGTCTGCTCCTGGTTCTAGTTGACGGGCTATATGGCCTGCTCCTGTTTCTAGTTGAGGGGCTGAATGGCCTACTCCTGTTTCTAATGGTGGGTTCATGGAATCCCTACAGTGCAGAAAGAGGCCATTTGGCCCATTGAGTCTGCACCGACCCTTTGAAAGAGTACCCTACCTCGGTCCATGCCACCCCACTCGTCTCCCCCCCCCCCCCCCCCCCCCCCCCATCCTCATAACCCCATCTGACCTTTTTTTGGACATTAAAATGCAATTGAGCATGCCCAATTCACCTAACCTGTGCGTCTGTGGACTGTGAGAGGAAACCGGAGCACCCGGAGGAAACCCATGCAGATATGGGGAGAAGATGGTGACTCCACCCAATCACCCAAGGCTGGAATTGAACCAAGGTCCTTGGCCCTATGAGACAGCAGAGACAGCAGTGCTAACCACTGTGCCACCGTGCAGCTCAGGTTTGAAAGGCCTGATTCCGTTTCTAGTTGAGGGGCTGAATGGCCTGCTCCTGTTTCTAGTTGAGGGGCTGAATGGTCTGCTCCTGTTTCTAGTTGAGGGGCTGAATGGTCTGCTCCTGTTTCTAGTTGAAGGGCTGAATGGCCTGCTCCTGTTTCTAGTTGAGGGGCTGAATGGTCTGCTCCTGTTTCTAGTTGAGGGGTTGAATAGCCTGCTCCTTTTCACAGGGGCAAAGTAAAACCAGTTACCGAGGATGGAGTTAAGATCCTAGTCTTGCATTGCCATCTTTCAATGTGAGGCAAACAAAGTCGACAGTGTTA
Organism: Scyliorhinus canicula; assembly: GCF_902713615.1. NCBI lineage: Eukaryota > Metazoa > Chordata > Chondrichthyes > Carcharhiniformes > Scyliorhinidae > Scyliorhinus > Scyliorhinus canicula. The sequence continues at coordinate 25,695,643 of NC_052160.1, forward strand.
AATAAAGCTGAGGATATTAAAATATTTATCCATTTTTGTCTTTCCTAATGGCTGATTGGATGGTGTGTCACTAAGTTGTTTGAAGCATCAGGAGCTTGGGATAACCTTGAGCCAACTGGAGGTTAAGAACAAAGAACAAAGAAAAGTATAGCACAGGAACAGGCCCTTCGGCTCTCCAAGCCAGTGCCGACCATGCTGCCCATCTAAACTAAGGGGCAGTTTACTTGACCTCATCATCCACCGGCAGAAGAAGGTAAAAAGAATTTGACAGACTTCACACTGATTATGGCAGAAACTGTTGGTTCTGTGGGCATCAAGTGAGGAGAGGAGCAGGGATCAATCAGAAAGTTCCTCATTATCAAAAACCCTTTTCATATCTACTGTTTACACTAGCACATGAAGAATGGTGACTTGTTGTAGGTGTGGAGGGTCACACTATGTGAATCATTGTAAGTTTATGGATGCCGTTTGTCACCAGTGCAACAAGAAGGGGCATTTAGCAAAGAAGTGCTGCGTGCTAAGAGAAAGTCAAAGGCTGAACGGGGAGCTTTAATTGCAAGGAAGCCTCAGTCAATGGTGCTCACTTGGAAAGCTCAGGCCAGGCAGAGGAGCATTGATTACAACATGTTTAATATGAGTGAGGGGCGTGCAGAGCCTATTTATGCTCCAGTGCAGGTTGATGGACAGATGATAAACAGAAGCTTCTACATCGGTAATCAATGAAGAGACCTTCAGGAAGATTTGGAGCTCCATACAGCCCTACTCAGGCAGAAATCAACCCTCAGATGTACACTGGCGAAACTATCCCATTGCTTGGAGCGTTAGAGGTAGGCATTACATATAATGTCAGCACGGTAGCACAGTGGTTAGCACTGTTGCTTCACAGCTCCAGGGTCCCAGGTTCGATTCCCGGCTTGGGTCACTGTCTGTGCGGAGTCCCCACAAGTCCCGAAAGACGCGCTGTTAGGTAATTTGGACATTCTGAATTCTCCCTCTGTGTACCCGAACAGGCGCCGGAATATGGTGCCTAGGGGCTTTTCACAGTAACTTCATATAAGCCTACTTGTGACAATAAAGATTATTATTATTGTATAACAGCCAGGAAGCTACTCCAGGTAGTAACAGGGCATTAACCCAGTAAACTAGGGCATGCCTAGCTCAAGACAATTCAGTTGAACTGGGGCGAGATAAAGCAGACAATAGTGATGTCATTCTGAAATATCCTGAGGTTTTCAAAGAGGAGCAGAGTACATTGCAGGACACTACAATTAAATTGTTCATAGATCCTCAAGCTACTTCTCACTTTAAGGGGGATGTGTTTTTTAAAAATAAATTTAGAGTGCCCATTTTTTTTCCAATTAAGGGGCAATTTAGCATGGTCAATCCACCTACTCTAAGGGGGGGGGGGGGAGTGTTATGGACTGTTATTATTATGCATCTTCTTATTTAAATTCATGTGATCAGTAAGTGTTGTGACATCATTAGTTGTTGTTAGCTGTGTATTTTTGCTTTTAACTGTCCTTCGTTCTAATTCTATTCTGTCACTGATATTTCGATGTTTAACTAGCTGCTCCCATTTTTGAGTCCTTATGGTATTTTAAACTTCATTATTTTTACATATTAAAGATGAACTTTCAGGCAGCATGGTGGCACAGTGCTTAGCGCCGCGGTCTCATGGCGCCTAGGACCCAGGTTCGATCCTGGCCCCGGATCACTGTCAGTGTGGAGTTTGCACATTCTCCCCGTATGTGTGGGTTCCACCCCCACAACCCAAAGATGTGCAGGGTAGGTGGATTGGCCACGCTAAATTGCCCTTTCATGGGAAAAAAAGGAATTGGATACTCTAAATTTATATTAAGAAAAAGATTAACTTTCACAACACATTTCGACTACTTTTTTGTGTTTAAGTTACCACACTAACAGGAGAGGGCAGTTGGACCCACGATGGGAGCCAGCACACATTCAGCGGATGACAAGGCTGGGGGAAGAGATGTATCAAAGGGTTGGAAATTAAGCTCCTATTCTTATCCAATAACTTGTGGTCCATTATAGGTTTGTAGATAAGCAATATTTCTCATCCTTACTGTGTTCATAGGCAGCACGATGGCGCAGTGGCTAGCACTGCTGCCTCGAGGCACAGAGGACCAAGGTTCGATCCCGGCCCCGGGTCACTATTCGTATGGGGTTTGCACATTCTCCCCGTGTCTGTGTGTCTCACCCCCACAGCCCAAAATGATGTGCAGGGTAGGTGGATTGGCCAGGCTAAATTGCCCCTTAATTGGGAAAAAAATAGTGTACTCTAAATTTATATTTTAAAAATCCATACTGCATTCAGTGGTTCCAAAAATCATGAAGAGACTTACAATTCACTTTGAAGAAACTGCTCGTTTGCCAGGATATCAGCCATGTTACCAATGCGTTGGTTCATTGTGACTATCAATGAACAGGTTACTTCTGCTTCCAGCCTGTGACTGAGAAATTGGCCCAGAACAGCAACTGCAGGCAAAGTATTTCAGCAACTGATCCGGATTACAACTCACGAAGTCAAATCAAACTATTACAGGATATGAACAGAGGGATATTTCTCTCCTTTCTGTCACCTCACTTCCCCTGTTAGGTTTCTCAAGTTGGTGTCAATCACCCCGGGTCCTGTCCCGGACTCACCGGCTCGGGCTCCCCACAGTCTCCAGGGTGTTGTTTGGCCGTTGCCAATGGAGATGGAAGAGTCCATTGCTCGCAAGATGGACACATTCTCACCTGTAATCTTGAAAGAGAAACATTGGAATGGTTGAAAACGTGTGCATTGCATTTTTAGTTGCTGCAGACAAGAAAACTTAACCCAACTGAACGTGACTTACTCCTTTGCTTTAATTAAACTGGGTGGTAGAGTCCAAACTTTGCACGAAGTGGTCAGATCTGTAAGCCTGGCAACGCGGGGAGGGGCTGACAAGCAAAACCCGGAGCCAGATGTTGACAAGAATTGCAACATCTGACATTGTTGATGTCCTTTTAAATCCGTTGAAATAAAACCTAGGCGGCAGTTTCACTATTCAGTTAAACAGTCTGTGAACTTCAAGGAGTGCCCAGCAACAATTTTAACAACAGAACTTACTCCTTTCCAAACGCTGCCCCGCCACTTGGTGTCCACATTTCATGTCATTTCCAATCGATACCCGTACTATCTGTGCGAGTTGCAATGCCCAGTGGAATGTAACTTGTGCGTCAGTGGTAATATGCAAAAGTTACCGGAGTTTGTAATTTACTTTGCATATTAAAAAGCTCCTTTGTGGTTTTCAAAATACTTGTAACTGAGGAATTCTGAAATCCCCCTGTGCCTACACATGTTTGTACCCATGAGGTGAACATTCACCCATATTTGAAAATCAAACTAAATTGGGGAATGGACAGTAGAGGGAGCAGCGAGTCACTCTCTAATGAAGGTATAGGAACAGGGATGTCTTGCTGCAATTATAAGGGCCTTGGTGAGGCCACACCTGGAATATTGTGTGTAGTTTTGGTCTCCTTATCTGATAAAGGATGTTCTTGCTTTAGAGGGACTGCAGAGAAGGTTTACCAGACTGACTCTTGGGATGGAGGAACTGACCTTTGAGGAGAGATTGAGTCAATTAGGATTATATTTGCTGGAGTTCAGAAGAGGGGGGACCTCATAGAAACCTACAAAATGCTAGCAGGGCTAGACAGGGCTGGAGCAGGAAGGCTGTTCCCAATGAAATAAAAATGAATTAAATTAAAATTGCTTATTGTCACAAGTAGGCTTCAATGAAGTTACTGTGAAAAGCCCCTAGTCGCCACATTCCGATGCCTGTCCGGGGAGGCTGGTACGGGAATCGAACCGTGCTGCTGGCCTGCTTGGTCTGCTTTAAAAGCCAGCGATTTAGCTGAGTGAGCTAAACCAGCCCCCACCAATGGTGGGGGTGCCCAAAACCAGGGGTCACTGTCTGAGGATACGGGGCAGACTGTTTAGGACCGAGATGAGGAGACATTTCTTCACCCAGAGAGTGGAGAGCCTGTGAAATTTGTTACCACAGAAAATAGTTGAGGCCTAAATGTGTGTTTGAGAAGCAGTTAAATAGAGCACTTGGGATGAAGGGGATCAAAGGATATGGGGGAAAGGCGGGAATAGGCTATTGAGTTGGATGATCAGCCATGACCATAATGAAAATTACTTAGCTTTATCACAGCAACACCCTTGTATTTCTATTGACTTTTAAATTTTTTTCCAATTAAGGAGCAATTGTGGGGGTGAGACCCACACAGACACGGGGAGAATGTGCAAACTCCACATTCCGAGACCGGGATTGAACCCAGGTCCTCGGCACCGTGAAGCAGCAGTGCTAACCACTGTGCCACCCTATATTCATGTTTAAAATAATAAAATGCCCCAAGGTGCTTCACAGGAACTTTATAAAATAAAATATGGCACCGAGCTCCATGCAGAGATATTTGTTCAGACGGCAAAACTTTGGTCAAAGAGGTTGGCTATAAGGGGAGTCTTAAAGGAGGTGAGGTAAGAGGGAATTCAAGAATTTAGGATTCAGGCAGCTGAAGACACTGCAGCCTATGGCGGAGTGATTAAAATCAGGAAGCTGCAGTCCAGAATTAGAAGAACACAGAAATCTCGAGCAGGGGTTGTGGAGGCCATGGAGGAACTTGAAAACAGGAATGCAAAATTTAAAAGCAAGGCATTGTTTGCTTGACTGGGAGCCAGTGTAGGTCGGCAAGCAGAGGGGTGATGGGCAAATAGGCTTTGTGAGTGACAGCAGAGTTAATCCTTTATTACTTTAGTAACGACAAACAGGAGTCAGTTGAGCAACAAAGATAAACTTATTTATTAACACAGTAGTGTGTACACAATGGACCCGATTGAAATAACCGGTCCTTTCTCTTTGTCGGCCGTTACATTCTGGCTGACAATCATTACAATGTAATCCACCCTGTAGTGCGCGGGGGAGTTCATACTCCTCGAGCCACATTGGGAATATTAGCAAGTTCATCCCGTGTGGGGTACAAGGTCCGGAGACCCCCTCGGGAATGAATGAGGATAACGAAGAATAAGAGACGACGAAGAAGAAGTTCAAAGAATTGACCACGAGGATGGAACAGAAGAATCCGGCCCAGGTTCAACGGGTGGCAGTAGACGCAGGTGGTTTGGTCATGGTACATCGTCTCTTGATGGAGGAACCGGAGCAGCCGGCATATACCGAGCTGGCGAAAGGCATTTGTGGTTGAATCGGCATGGCGGAGAACCACCAGGCGGTAGCTGGGCGAAGCTGTCAGAGACGAAGATCTCAGAGGTCTGGGACTCCATATAGGAATCCGATGACTATATATCCCTGGGAGAAGAAGGCGGCACCTGTGTGTAGACTGCAACAGCGGCGAAACTGGCTGAGCCGGGGTGGAGGATCCCCAAGGCGACGCCTTAACAGCCGGCGAGGGATGATGAGGATCCAATGGAGTAGCAGACTCCCTGGCACGAATTTGGCGCTTGAACATAAGACTTGGTACAAAACGGAACCAGTCTGAAGAACAATGACACCTGGAAGTCAACGAGAACGCGAGTGCTGATCCCTTCATCAGGTGCGAAGCAGTTTAGGGAATGACGCCAATCGGGGCAACGCCCTTAGTTTTTCTTGTAAGTGGCATACTTTGGGCTGATATCTGGAAGCAATAAACCCAACTGAGTACGAATATGGTGACCCATCAACAGCTCGGCTAGAGCAACCCCCGTAACAGCATGAGGAGTGCTGTGATATGAAAAGAGAAAATAAGTCAGCCAGGTACCATTGAACCATTAGTCTGCTATTTCAAACCCGGCCTCATCGTTTGCACGGCGCTTTCAGCAAGGCCATTCGAAGCCGGATGATAAGGTGCCATACGGACATGTCGTATGCATTCATTCAGACAAAAGCAGCAAACTCCTCACTGGTAAATGAGGCCCTGTTGTCTGTCACCAGGAACTCCGCATGCCTGGCATAAGTAGTCAACGGTGGCACAGGAGGTGTTGACGGCTTCCTGCGAACCTCCAGCCACTTTGAAAGTGCATCCACTAAAATGAGGAACATCGATCCCAAAAATGGTCCTGCAAAATCCACATGACCGTGGCTTCAGGGTCGCCCTGGCCACTCCCATGGGTAGAGAGGCACTGCAAAGCTTTTGATCGGCCTGGCACACATGGTAGCACTGAGCGAGCAACTCAATGTCTGCATCTACGCCAGGCGACCAGACGTAGCTACAGGCCAGCATCTTAATTTTCAAAAATCCCAAGATGCGCAGCTTGGAGATCCTTCAAAACGTGTGATTGGCCCTTTTCAGGAATGACGACCCTAGTGTCCCTCAGGAGGACCCCGTCCTCATCAGTCAGTTCCAAGAGCTTTGTCGAGAACGCTTTGAGTTCAACCAGAAGCTGTTGGCGTGCCCACCAGTGAAAACAAGATGACGTATCTTCACAAGGATCAGGTCGTACTACATCCAGTTCCAAATGCAGGTAGCCTTCACAGATAGGGTGTCTATGAAGTTGAGCACCGTCATCACTTCATCAACCATGGGCAGGTCTACAGATACCTTGTGCAAAGGAAGCCGACTTAATGCATCCACATGTTTTATAAACAAACCAGGTCTGTGTTCGAGTGAATATTCATAAGCCGCTGAAAGGAGAGCCCATCGTTGAATGTGGGTCGTGGAAATCGGCGGAACCGCTTTCTCTTCCCTGAATAGGCCAAGCGATGCTGTTACTGATCACCAGTTTGTGACCAGTAATGGCATAAAAATGGCAGCCATACAAGCACTGATGGAACCTCTTTTTTTAAATAAATTTAGAGAACCCAATAATTTTTTTTTCCAATTCAGCATGGCCAAATCACCTAACCAGCATATCTTTGGGCTGTGGGGGTGAAACCCACGTTGACACGGGGAGAATGTACAAACTCCACACGGACAGTGACCCAGATCCAGGATCGAACCCGGGTCCTCAGCGCCGTAGCCCCAGTGCTAATCACTGCACTACGTGCTGCCCCTATTGATGGAACCTCTTGACTCCAAAAACGGCCGCCAATTCCTCTTTTTCTATCTGCATATAATTGTGCTCTGCAGTCGTCAATGTCCTGGAAGCGTAGGTAATTGGACGATCCAGTGTGCTGCCCTTGCGGTGGGATAGTACAGCATCGATGAAATATGGCGACGCGTTGTACGTCAGGAATAGCAGCTTGGTGGCATCAAAATGCATGTGGAGCTTGGAAGAAGCCAGCATCTGCTTCACAAGCCGAGAAGCAGCATCCCATTCTTTGCCCCACAGTTAAGACCTGTCTTCTGCAGCAACCAGTGAAGCGGGGCCAGGATCTGTCAGGTTCAGCAAAAAGTGGCCGTAGTAATTAATGAGGCCCAAAAATAAGCGAAGCCCCGTAGCATTAATGGTGCTGGGGCCAGCTTGGTAGCCTGCACCTTGTTAACCAAGGGGTTAAGGCCCTCGCGATCAACCTGGTAGCCCAAGTAACTAACATGTTTTGCATTAAATACACATTTGGCTTTGTGAAGACGGATGCTGTACTCGGAGAAACGCCACAGAACGGCCTCTAGATTTAGCAAGTGTTCGGCCTCCGTCGCTCCATGGTGAGCACGTTGTCGAGGTAAACCGCCACACGGGGAAGACCATGTAGAATACCCTACATGATGCTGATAAAATGCGCAGGCGGACAAAACGCCAAATGGAAGCCTGGAATATTCGTATAATCCTTTACGCGTATTAATGATGACAAATTTTCTTTGTTTTTTTATAAATTTAGAGTACCCAATTTTTTTTTTTCCAATTAAAAGGGCAATTTAGCATGGCCAATCCACCTACCCTGCACATCTTTTGAGTTCTGGGGGTGAGACCCACGCAAACACAGGGGAGAATGTGCAAACTCCACATGGACAGTGACCCAGGGCCGGGATTCGAACCCGGGTTCTCAGCGCCATAGGCAGCAGTGCTAACCACTGCACCACCATGCCGCCCTTGTGGCAAATTTTATTGCCGCCTTGTGCAACTTGAGTTGCAGATACGCATTGATTATGTCAAGCTTTTGCTGTTGAAAACTCACCACTATTCTTAGAATTCCCCCATAACAAAAAGGGCCGACATTCTAAATGGTGAACAGGGATTCTCACCCCCTGACTCCAATGCAGGCTTCGGTGGGTGCTATTCAGGTCAAACTATATTTTCAAGTTATCCCCCGGTATAACCCATACCTTCATCGAAGATTTCATCTACTTACCACTTGGTAGCATCGATACTGGGTCCCGCATTGCTAAGTAAGTAAACTAGACTTATAACCACTGTTTCAGGTTAAAACTTTTAAGTTATTTTATTATTATATTTTTTCTTTTAAAAGCTGCAATCACTTTATTTACAGAAAGGTAAAAAGATCTTGCTTCTGGATCCTTCTGGTTGGTTAAAGGGACCTTCAGGCCCACCTTGACAATCAATCTTCTTTAAAGTCTGGTCTTCTTTAGATGTATTCGCTGGTGAGCTCGGCTGCTATGTCTTATCTTTCCCATGACTGAGCTGCCTGTAAGCTGAATCTGCTTACTTCTCTTGTTCCTTCTCTCCTTCTCTCTGAATTCTGGTTCTGGTAGTTCCTGCACTGGTCTCTGGGTTTATATTATCTTTCTAACAGTTATTACGTTTTATGACCTTATTGTAAAGTAACTATTATTTCATTTTGATTGTAAAAAGTATCTTTGATCTAAACATTCTAATACAACTAAGTATTCATTTTGACATGACTCCACCTCTCAGGTCTCTGATTACATTGTTTCCTTTGTGATGTTCAGAGTTCTTTGTGATATTCAAAAATGCTTTGGTTTCAATAGAGATGTGAATTTTGGATTTGGTTCCTGTCATTTCTATAGTTTTATTTTCCAATTGTCTCCAGCTCATAATTATTACTTTGATTTTGGCTTTAAATTATGTTTCTCATAGACTGATAGTCTCCAGTTTTCTTTAATTTACTTGGTGTTAGCAGAATTTCACACCTAGAATTGTTACCAAATTCAACTGAACCTCATCCTTTCCTTTCCAGCTGTTTACTAAGATAGTTAATTTCAATGAAGGTGTGAAACATTGCTTTTAGCTGTATGCTAAAAATCCACTTGGTTATAACTTGAAAGGTTTACATTTATCACTTAGCTCAACTGAAACTGTCATCCATGCGTTTCCAGATGCTTAGTAAGATAGTTACTTTCAATGAAGGTGTGAGCCATTGTTTTTAGCTTCATACAAGAATCCTGTTTGGTTGTTTGGGAGAAGGAATCTGCATTTTAGAATCCTGCTCTTTGCAGCTGCTGCTAACCCTTTTTGGGATCTTTCCCTGTATCCTCTCATGTTTCTCTCAGACCAGATATTGCCAGACTTCCATGTTTCAAATGACACATCTTTCCATATTTTCAATTACACTTTGTAAAAGTTAAGCCTCCCGCCAATATGGCGTAGAGGTCTTTGATGTGGGGAAAGTGGGTAGCGTTCCAGATGGGATGCTGTATTTACAGGTAATTTGTAATTGTCACAAAGCAAAGGCGGACAGCTTCAATACCAGGGCCGCCCAGTCGGTGAAACAAAGTGCCTGGAAGATCCCGAAATCCTCTAACCGCTGCAACGCGGCCTCTACCTTCCTTAGAAGTGCGTAGCGTGGAAAACCCGAGGCTCAGCCTGTGGGTTGACCTGTATTTTCGCCACAGCGCCCACAATCTTTCCCAAGCCTGGTCCAGAAAACTCGGGAAATTTGTTCAATACTGCACGCACCCTCCAGTTTCCAATTGAAGAATATGCAGCCAGTTGAGACACAAACAGTCACAGCCTAACAGACTGGGCCGTTCCCTTTCACAATAAGGGGAAGGCAAAGCGACTGCACTTGTCGGTCACAGGGTTGAGTGGAGCCCACTATTGGCAGACGATCTCCAGGATACATTGCAATTTGGGCTGCTCAATCAGTTCAGGTCAATTCACTCACACCGAGGTGGATGCGGTTGAAACGCTGCGGGGGAACACAGAGACAGCTGCACCAGTATCCAATTCCATGCGTAGGTGTCCATTGATGCATACTTGGGAGCGACATGGGGCGTGGGCAGGCAGTTGCGCTACATGTCCGACCCATCGGCAGATTCCTCAGGGTCATCGGCGGGCCGGGCCCGGGGGCGACGAGCAGCATGGCCTGAGCGGACAGGACGCTGTGGCTGGCGACTCCTGTTGCCACACCTCTCACATGGTGTGCAGTCAGCCTCACCTGAATCCAGCCAGGGCGTTTCTCGAGGCTTTGAGTCACGAGGTCTGGGGCCGAGCACCTGCTGGCAACTCGTCCTGGGCAGAGAAGGGTGGCGAGGGTGGGGGGGTGTGGGGGGTGTGGGGGGGGGGGGGGGGGGGTGGTGGTGGTGGTGGTGGTGGTGACACAAGGCCTATAGTTCTTGTACACCCCGGGCCGTACTTTCCTGGGACAGATTTGCACTGCTTGTTGGAAAGTTAGGGACCTTTCACCCAAAAGCACGTTCTCATTTCATGACTTTAAAAAAAATCTTTCCAATTAAGGGGCAATTACTGTGGCCAATCCACCTACCCTGCACATCTTTGGGTTCTGGGGGTGAGACCCACGCAGTCACAGGGAGAATGTGCAAACTCCACACGGACAGTGACCTGGGGCCAGGGTCGAACCCGAATCCTCGGTGCCGTAAGGCAGCAGTGCTAATCACTGAGTCACTGTGCCAGCCAGTCTGGATTTCATAACTGTTGATTCGACAACGATACGCCCATAATCACAATATTTGGTGATCATTCTCAATCAGGATACATACTCAGCAACTGACTCCTCCTCAGAGCATCTCGTTCTGGGGTGGCACAGTGGTTAGCACTTCAGCCACACATCGCCAGGAACCTCAGGTCAATTCCGGCTTCAGGCGAATGTCTCTGTGGAGTTTGCACTTTCTCCCAGTGTCGGCGTGGGTTTCCTCCGGGTGCTCCGGTTTCCTCCTGCAGTCCAAAGATATGCAGGCTAGATGGATTGGCCAAGCTATATTTCGCCAAATGCCCAAAGATTGGGTAGGGTTACAGGAATAAGGTGGAGGATTGGGCACAGTTACAGTGGTCTGCATGGGTTTCCTCCGGGTGCTCTGGTTCCCTTCCACAGTCCAAAGATATGCAGTTTAGGTGGGGTTACGGGGATAGAGCGGGTGAGTGGGCCTAGATAGGGTGATGTTTCAAAGGGTCTCTCCAGACTTGATAGGCCGAATGGCCTCTTTCTGCGCTAAGACAAAAAAAGGTCTCCTACAAGTGTGACTAGTTGGTCGAATGCTACCATATTTGGTGCTGCCGGAATAGTGAGGCCCCAAATAACTCTGAATGTGTGAGCCGACAGACCATCAGCAAGATTACGGTATGGCGGTCATTTTCAGTTCTGTTGTTGGCTTTGAAAAAATAGCGGAGTTGTTCTGTATATTGCTTCCATGACTCAACGGCTAAGTCAAACGCATCTAAGTGACCGAACAGAGGCATAGTGTAAAAGCGTATCTTAGGTCGGATTAGAGACGGAGTAGGAGACAGAGTAGCATACCAACTGTTTCCGGTTTTTATCCTCGGCACCAGTTTAGTAGCGGTAAAGAGGAGTCAATTGAGCAACAAAGATAAATGTATTTATCATGGTAGCAGTGGTTAGTACTGTTGCTTCACAGCGCCAAGGACCCATGTTCCATTCCCGGCTTGGGTCACTGTCTGTGCAGAGTCTGCACGTTCTCCCCATGTCTGCGTGGTTTTCCTCCGGGTGCTCCGGTTTCCTCCCACAAGTTCCAAAAGACGTGTTTGTTAGGCGAATTAGACATTCTGAATTCTCCCCCCAGTTTACACGAACAGGCGCCAGAGTGTGGCGACTGGGGGCTTTGCACGGTAACTTCACTGCAATGTTTTTTAAAAATAAATTTAGAGTACCCAATTATTATTTTCTCCAATTAAGGGGCAATTTATCGTGTCCAATCCACCTAACCTGCACATCTTTTTGGGTTGTGGGGGTGACCTGGGGCCGGGATTGAACCCGGGTCCTCAGTGCCATAGGCAACAGTGCTAACCACTGCACCACTGTGCTGTCCTACTTCATTGCAGTGTTAACATAATCCTACTTGTGACACTAATAAAGATTGTTTATTATAACAGTAATATGTACAAAAGAGACCCAGTTGAAAGTAACCAGTCCTTTATCTCCATCGGTTATTACATTCTGGCCAACCTTATATATAATGTAACCCCACCCTGTGTTAGAGGGGGAGTTCGACAGGCGCCGGAATGTGGCGACTAGGGGATTTTCACAGTAACTTTATTGAAGACTACTTGTGACAATAAATGATTATTTTTCTGTTTTAACTGTAGAGATGAAAGGCTTGGTTATGAGACACAACCAAACAATGTGTAAATGGGTGGAGGTATAAATGAATGCATCACAACTGAAGTAAATGTAATCAGTAATTTGAACAGTCAGAGTGAATTCTAACCCACATTCATTGCTACACTTTTATATTTATTGGTCAGTGACATATGCTCCATTAACATGCCGGGCTTCACATTGATAAGCATAGCCATCCCACTCAAACACCAGGACATTTTTGCCACTTTCTGGTCTTTGTTGAAATAGTGTCTGCGTCTTTTACATCTACCCGAGAAGGCAGACAAGTTGTCCCTCCAGTGGGAACTGTTTCTTTGTATTTAGTCGGTCAAAAAAACTTCAGACAAGACTTTGCATTAAAAATGTCCAAATTTCTCAATGTAGTCAGCACGTTATCAGATCATTTCTGGTTTTCACAGTTATCAGCTTTTGGTCAAGTCGGGGCAACATTTGGATTAGTGTCAGCTTGGCTCAGTGGGTGGCACTCTTGTCTCTAAGTCAGAAGAGTATGGGTTCAAGCCCTGTTCCAGGATTTGAGCACAAAATCTGGGCTGAAACTCCAGTGGCACTACTGAGGGAGCTCTGCACTGTGTGTGCCTGTTGAGGCGGATATTTAAAAAGGAAACACAGCATTATTTAGATGAACAGAGAGCTCTCTTAATGTCCTCACCAACATTCATCCTGCAATGAATACCAGCAGAGACATTAGCTGGTTAGTCTCTCTTGCATTGCTGAGTGCAGTGTTTTTTACTGCAGCTTATTTTGCCTGTGGTAGACTTGCCAAGTGACCTTAAGCGTTGGTTTAAAACTGACGTCACCATCGGTGCCAAATTCCATAGTTGCAAGGATTTTTGTGGATTCTTATTGGGGGAGGTGTTGGTTATCTCATTGGCTAGAGTGCGATGCGAAATAACACCAATGGCACAAATTAAATCTTTGTATTGCCTATGGCCGTTCATGGAGGTCTGCGTCCTCACCTTGCCCCACACTTGTGGAGTGGTGCCTCTCAAGCTATATATAACCAACTGTTTCCCTCTAACAGAAAGAGATGTTTGGTTCTATTGTAGACAATGTCTAATTTACCTTAATGTTGGAAGTGCTTTAGCAGATGTTCAAGAGCTGCAAGGTTTTATATAGATGCAAGTCTCTTTTCAAACCAATTCAGCATTGTGCCAGGGTTTCTCGGTGAAGCCAATAAAGAAATCTCTCAAATCCCACTACAACAAGCACATAATCTAGGCTGATACTCCAGTGCAATACTGAGGCAGTGCTGCCCAGTTAGAGATGCCAGTTTTCAGATGTTGCACGGTGGTCCCATCTGCCCTCTCAAGCAAACATTTATTTTCTTTTTTTATAAATTTAGAGTATCCAATTATTATTTTTTTTTCCCCAATTAAGAGGAAATTTATCATGGCCAATCCACATAACCTGCACATCTTTGGGTTGTGGGGTGAAACCCATGCAGACACAGGGAGAATGTGCAAACTCCACACGGACAGTGACCCGGGGCTGGGATTTGAACCCCGGTCCACAGCGTCGTAGCTCTCAAGCAAACATAAATATCCCCATGCCACTTGAAGAGCAGGGTTCACTTGATGCCCATTTATCCCTCAACTAAAACAAAATAAAAAAGACCTGTTCATTTATTTCATGGCTATTTGTGAGATCTCGCGTTACACAAATTAGATGCTGTTTTTCCTACAGCAGTGTCTACACTCAAGAAGTGCTTCATCAGCAGAAAGTGTTTTGGGAGGCCCCGAGATCATGAAAGGTACTACAGAGATGCCAGTCTTTAATACCTTAGCAGGGTGGGTGAATACCTGCAGTTCAACAAGAGATCTCTTTGAGGGTGGCAGAGTTCCTGAGATTTCATTCATTTGGGTAGGTGACTTACCTGGTGCATACTGTTAGTGAACAGAAATTTTTATCAAATTTATTTCTCAAGGCATCAAAAAAAACACCAGTTCCTTTAGTAGACAATTGTTTTATTTTGATAAACTTGCTCAATAACAAAAATACAAGTGAAGGAAAATTATGTTCTCTTTGTACAGACGTATTAACAATGCCTCCTCTGAAATTATTATTGGTTTTAAAAACTGCCGTAACCAATTATAAAACACACTGATAATATAACAGGATATTGTACAGGCTGTTTGCACATATCCCAAAAAATCCCTTATGTGACTCTATACAATACGAAAATGAGTAAATCTCATTCTGGGTTTCTTAGATTAATCACCAAATCACTTGCACCACAGTGAGGCTTCGTGTTATCCTTCATTGTTGTGTCCTTCAGACAGGGTTTGATGTGGATTGGAAGCAGGGGAGGAATGAATGTAAACAAATCATACGGAAAGCAAGATATAATACAACTCAATTATTATGTGAAACATCAGCAAACAAGATGCTGCAATTTCAGTGTTTCCCGCCAGACTGAAACCGGCTCTAGTCACATTAGCTTAACATTTACGGAAAAGGATTTAAAAATCTCCATCTTTGTTAATGAGCTGTCCCAGAAAATGCACCAGCTCAGAATAAAGTAACAAACACAGGTGGTCAAGTACTGCACGTGTGATCTACAAATGGTTAGGGAGAATACATAATTCTTCTAAAACAAAAGTCGGTCCCAAAAAATACCCAATTCGCATTTCCTTTAATAATGTGCTGCACTGACAATTGTATTAATAACCTTCCTTTGCTCAGAAAGCACCTAATTACGGAGTTTTTTTTTAGCACAGAAGGAAAACAGAGCCATCAAAGTGGCAATTTTAAAATAAACGTGGGCAATGATGGTGCTTTCTGGTGCTGCTCTGCGACTTATTTGCAGGATTCACATGATGCAATAGGAATTTAAAGAACCTCAAAAGGCTGGAGTGGTAATGTCCACTTACTGATTGCAATGGATCTGGATGACTTGGTTATTTGGTCTTTACGTCAATGGTTTTAAGTGTTTCAAAATGATTGCTGGGTTTGGGGAAATGAAAGCGAGTGAACCCACTCACAAAACATTCTTTTGAAAAAAAAATGAGATTTAGTGACTATGTAAAGTTTGCTGGTGGGTTTTATGGTGTTCTTGAAATCTGTAGTACTGGAGGATACCTGGCTGGCATCATACTGGCTGATGTTATACAATACTTAGAATACAGATTTGCAGATGAGATTTTTGTTTCCAAAATTGATACTCAATGAGCAGAGTGCCCAGAACCTCCAATTATTTTGTCAAGTTATTTATTCAGAGGTCTACTTTCATGATCTAGATACAATTTTGTACAAACTTACCACGTATTGCTCAGTCAGTCAAATCAGGTTCAAGTTAGAGCTGTTCCTGTGGATTTTCTTTTGTCATTTATTCCTATCTCCTGAGCTACTGTAATAAAACCTTCAATCTGATATGGGGACAGGAGTAAAAAATGTGCACAGTTTGCGCAGTAACACAACATTATGTTAATGTACTGGCTGGAACTGGTCTGTTCATCTGTGTTGACACATATAGTAAGAAATCTTACAACACCAGGTTAAAGTCCAACAGGTTTGTTTCAAACACTAGTTTTCGGAGCATTGCTCCTTCCTCGCATTCACCCGAGGAAGGAGCTGTGCTCCGAAAGCTAGTGATTTGAAACAAACCTGTTGGACTTTAACCTGGTGTTGTAAGACTTCTTACTGTGCTCACCCCAGTCTAACGCCGGCATCTCCACATCTTGACACATATAGTTCACTTTGCGAGATCAGTAAAAGTAAGCAGATAAAGAGGAAGAAAGAGAGGACCAAGGACAAAGTGCACACTAGCTGGAGGGAGAGAGGAAGAGAGAGCAAAGGAATGTACAAAACTGAGAGAGAGGGAGACAGACACACAGATAGACATCAAGCATTATGAGAGGATGGGAGGGAGGTGATGAGGAACAAACAGACTGACAGAAGGGAGGAAGAAGAAAGCTAAAGAAACAAGGAAATAATTATATCTACAATCAAGATTTTACAAACACCAGTGGTCCTATGCTTGCGTTAATTGTGTATGTTGAAATGTATGTGTTCACAATGAATGAAGGTGTTGTCAAATTGGTCACAGGATAAAATCTGGGTTAGTAAACTTTTGTTGCAGCTCAATTAACATATCACTCAGGCATCATTTCTCTATACTAAATAACAAAACATACTTTTGATGATCAAAGTATTTGGTTTTAGAATGAAGGGGATGTAATTCAGAATTCTAGATTTACTCAATTTAATATCGAGTTGTACTTCTGATTATTTAATGCTTTCTCAGAATTCATGTGTTAGTCAGCAGATCATTCAAATATTTACATCCAGCTTCCTACAGTACAGCACTGTTGGATTTTGCCTTTGTTCGTACTATCGAATAGGTTCTAAGATGTGGGCAACAGCGTGAATGCTGCCCTTTGATCTTTCACTGCAAATGCTGAGGTACCAAGTTGCTTTTAAATATTCACAATCGTTTCTGGATGCTTTTATTTCTTCTAGGTCATTTCCTTTGAAATGCAGAGCACACAGATCACATGGAAGCAGCTGCTTTTGTTGCTTGAAGCAATATTGTGCAACATCGTGGGCCGAAGGGCCTGTACTGCGCTGTATCGTTCTATGTATTCCTGGCATCCCAGTGACTCAATCTCACCTACCCAACTTCTTACTTTTAGTGAACAGACACCTCAAGCTAATGAATTAGCCAACACATAACCAGCATTCTGTGATCTACCTGCGAGTGCACAAGGGCTGCTGAGGAGACATGTCCAGTGTCAGAGCTGTGTGGCTCCAAACTCGCTCTTTTGGTGGGGAAGGCACACTGTACACCCATACAGTGCCTGCATCTAAACACCATTTTAAGAGTGGATGGGAGACAGCAATGCCCTTGCAGCAGTCTCAGAGCTGTGACTACTGTGGCTTGGTGTGAAGGGGAGGAGTGTTCCTTATAACAACTAAATTGGGCTTTACTGCTCATATGTGAGATCCTGGGTCAGATGAGAAGTTCACTCAGAAAGCTTGAGTGGAACTGCAGCACTACTTCAACAGCTGGTCACACGCATTCCTCTCTGCCTGTTCTAGTCAATGCGATAGCTCAATCCTTTAGTATCATACCAAACACCTTCACACTGTTCCCAAATAGTCTAAAAGGGAAGCTCAGTTTAATGCCTCTAACCTGACGTATGGAAATGGACTGGCCACCAGAGATAGTGGCATCTTTTAATATTACACGATCTGACTGCCCAAGATAGGTAGAATCAATGAAGGTGACTGGAGCTGCTGAATAGGTTACGTTCATTTACAGCTTTACACAGGTACACAAACAGCGGATGAAGTTGCATTTGTATAAATCGGAGGACAACTCTGGACAAACACATTAGCCAGAATATTGCGGACAAAAATTCAGGTTTAAGCGGTGGAGTGATTAAAAGGATATGTCACAATCTCTTTCTCCTCATATACAAATAATTTAATAAAGATAATTTTTTAGTTCAGCTTAGTCAACTTAAAAAAAATTGCACCCAGTATAGTTGAGACATGTGGTAATATTGTTTGAAAGCATAAAGTTGGGGTCAGTTGCTACAGAATTTTAAAAGGCGCAAAGAATGAGGTAACTGAGGACTTTCAACTGTACTGACCTCAAAGTGACAGCAACATGGACATTGACCTTCACATAATAGTGTTTTCCAGTAATCTGAACTCTCCAGAGCTGCATATACATTAAACTGCATCAGCCAACAAAAATAGGAAGGGGAGTTTCTTCTAAGTATCACTGAACAAAAAACATAATATTTGGCTTTAATATCCAGCAGGAATAAATTTCCATATTTGTTTTATACAGAATAGAAAGCAACTTTGATCTATAGGCTTCATAACATGACAACCCTGGTCAGGCTGGCACTCCACTGGGCTTCAAGCCCTGAATCAAATCCATTTTGGTATTATTTTAGTTTAAGTAGTGTAATGTCTCCCCCCCCCCCCTCCCTTAATGGTTCACCGCCTTTTGAGATGTTGCAGTATTCTATTCTTAACCAGTGAGGCCTGCCCCACCTGCATTGATCTGTTTACCTCCAGTCCAACACGGAGTCTCTTTCTAAAGAGTGAAAGAAATGGGAGAGAGTGTTTGGGTTTCAAATGCCTGTTGCCAATATGAAACAGTGATAGGTATAGTGTTAAAGGAGGGGACACGGTAGCGTGGGTCTTGGCGCCTCTTCCGCGAAGCAGTCCCCTCGGGTTGTTCATTTCCCAGAACAGCCCCATCCTCATTCAGAAAAAGCAGCAGTTTGTTCACAACGTTCCGAGTCGGCATTGGCGTTGGTGGAGGAAAAACTCTGCTTTGTCTCCAAAGTGCATAGTGATATGAACTAATCCATCCACGGTTGCGGGAGTTGCTCTAAGCAGTCCCCAGCTGACGAATGCAACTCAACATTTGATAACTGGTTTTTTTTGTGTATGCTGAAACACTGGGCGGGCCTTTTTCTGTTTCCTCAGCCAGGTAGGCAGACCTTCCCTGCAAACAGGAGTCCCACGATTGTAAAAAAGATGGACAAGACAAATAGCACATACGATGACCCCACCTGGGTATTGTTGGGTAACTTGTACGGTTGTCCTCCAACTTCATTGATGTAAAATCCAATCGGGAATATTAGGGCTGCCATACAGAACAAGATCACTGCCGAGAGAGAGAAAATGAGTACATATTAGTTGTGCATTGAGATAACTTAATTCTCGAGATTTCCACAAACATTTCATTCTGATAGTGCAGAGATGTTCCTTGGCTATACAAGGTGCTATGGAAGTGGGATACAACACACCAATGCATGTTTCACTAATCACTGCAAAATGTACCACACAAATATGTCTCTCGTCTGAACATGCCCTGAATCCAAGCTTTTCCGCAGAACTCTACAGTAACATTTAACCATTTGTGTTTCAACGTGTGAAAAATAACCTGTTAAAAGATATGCTGAATGCACTGACTCTTAACTGTCCTCTGAAATGGTTTAGCAGGCCACTCAGTTGTACCAAACTGCTAAAAGTCTGAAAGGAATGACATTGAATCGACCAGACGTCAACCGAGGCACCAGAAATGACAGTGGCAAACACAGCCCGTCGACCTTGCAAGTCTTCCTTACGAACATCTGGGAACTTGTGACAAAATTGGAAGAGTTGTCTCACAGACCAGTTAAGGAACAGCCTTGATAGAGTCTTACACTTCAAATCATACCTCACAGCCAATGTCCCAGACACTTCCAACATTATGGGCATGATCGAATGGCGCCCTACACCCGAAAAGCATTGCGGCGCAACGTGGCTGGTTAATGCCGGTACCTCGCTTCTGGGATCTACTCGGCTTGCAATGCCTCGCGAGATCTAACGCGATCGCGAGAGACGTTGTGATGTGATGTGAATCCTACCCGTTGTGGGCAATATGCAGTTTTCTGAGGCACCCAAGGTGTTGGGATTCATCCCTTTCGCCTAGGAGACCTCGGTCGAGCTCTGTTCAGTACTGGTCTCCACAAGCGGGGTCCAGCCGGAACAGCACTAACCGGGGTCTCCCAGGGGATCGATAGCCACGAGATGCTTGTCCTCTGGGCATGGTGGTACATTGGCAGCTGGTGCCACCCGGGCACCCTGGCAATGCCACCTGGGTGCCAGCCTGGTGCTGCCATGCTGCCTAAGTGGCACTGCCACTTGGCATGCGGACTGCCAGGGTACCAGGTTGGCACTGCCATGGTGCCAAGCTGGCATCTTTCATGCGGCGGCGATCGGGCCAGGGATGCCCAGGGGATGGGGGGCGAGCGCCTTCGTAGTGAGTTGGGGTTTGGGGGCAGTCGAGGGACATATGGGGTCTCCGGAGATTGGGATACCCTTTAAAAATGGCATCCCGATCTCTCGCTACACTGAGGAATTCCGGTGAGCAGAGCTCAACAGTGGACAAAACGGGGTAACGTGCAGCCTTGGCAGCGCATTCCCCCTAGAGGCTCCATATCTAACATGAGTGATAGCGGTGGTCTCGGCGGTGCGAGAGCTGGGATACCCATGACTAAATGCTCGCTAAGGGACTGTGTTCCCTTTTAGTTAAATCGCGCCCTATGTTTCTATCCCTGGAATGTCCTGTTCCACTGGCAGGTCAGACTCACCAGAAGTGATAACACAACGCTATGTAGTTGGGAAGGAGTTGCCCTGGGAGTTTTCAACATTGACTCCGGACCCCATGAAATCTAATTGCATCAGGTCAAACAGGCGGGGAAACTTGGTTATCGCCTACTGCTCTCCCTTAGCTGATGAATCAGGGAAGAAACACTGTCGGTGGCAAGAATGTACTCTGGGTGGGGACATCAATATCCACCACCAGGAATGGCTCGGTAGACCATGAATGACCGAGCTGGCCGAGACGTGAAGGACATATCTGTCAGACTGCAGCAGGTGGTGAAGGAACCTCCAAGAGGGAAAATCCTACCACACCTTGTCCTCACCAATCTACCAGTTGCATGTGCATCTGTCATATAGGATTTAGGAGCAGGAGTAAGCCATTCAGCCCTTTTTATATCTTTACATTGATGGCACACTCTATTGTGGTGTATGTTACTACACTATGCTAAATGGGACATTTAGAACAGATGTAACAACTCAAAGCGGGCATCCATGAGATGCTGTGGAGCATCAGTAACAGAACTGCACTCAACCGTAATCTGTAACCTCATGGCTCAGCATACCCCTCACTCTACCATTACCATCAAGTCAGGGATTAACCCTGCAGGTCAGCATGCCAAGTACAGCACCAGGCATACTCAAAAATCAGGTGTCAACCTGGTGAAGCTACGAAATAGGACTACTTGCACACAAAACAGTGGAAGCAGCAAGTAATATACAAAGCCAAATATTGCTGAAAAAGACATTCTGTCAAAGCTTTTCATCTTACACTCATCAGAGTAATCGCTCATCAGGGCAATCACAAGTTCTTGTGATGAGTGCAAGACGAAAAGCTTCAACAAAATGTATTTTTTCAGCAATACTCAAGTTCTGTACTAGTAAAAGACAATTTGTGACAGAGCTAAGCGATCCCACAGCCAATGGGTCAGATTAAAGCTCTGCAGCCTGCCACATCCAGTTGTGAATGTTGGTGGATAATGAAACAACTAACTGGAGGAGGCTCCACAAATATCACCATCCTCAATGATTTTTTAAAAATAAATTTGCGTACCCAATTATTTTTTCTCCAATTAAGGGGCAATTTAGCGTGGCCAATCCACCTAACCTGCACATCTTTGGGTTGTGGATGTGAAACCCACGCAGACATGGGGAGAATGTGCAAACTACACACGGACAGTGACCCAGGTCTGGGATTTGAACCAGGGTCCTCAGCGCTGCAGTCCCAGTGTGAACCACTGCACCACATGCCGCCCTCCCATCCTCATTGAAGGGGAAGCCCAGCATGGCAGTGCAAAAGGCAAGGCTGAAGCATTTGCAACCATATTCAGCCAGAAATGCCGAGTGGATGATCCATCTTTGCCTCCTTCTCAGGTCCCCAGCATCAAAGTCTTCAGTAATTTGCTTCACGCCACACGATTTCGAGAAATGGCTGAAGTCATTGGATACTGCAAAGGCTATGGGCCCAGGCAACATTCCTGCAATAGTGCTGAAGACCTTTGCTCCAGACTAGCCACACACCTAGCTGTTCCAGTACAGCTAAAACACTGTCATCTACCTAACAATAAAATTACCCAGGTTTGTCTTGTCCATAAAAATCAGGACAAATTGAATCTGAACAATTATCGCCTGACCAGCCAACTCTCGATCATCAGAAATGTTGCGAAAGATGTTGTCGACAGCACCATCAAGTGGCATTTATACAGCAAAATCATGCTCACTAATTTGGGTTCTAATGGAGCCACTCGGTTCCAGACTTCAATTTGACATTGGTTCAAACATGGACAAAGGAGCTGAATTCCAGAGGTGAGGTGAGCGTAACTGCCGTTTGATATCAAGGCTGCATTTACCTCAGTGTAGTATCAACGAGCGGCAGCACAATTTGAAGTCAATGGGAATTTGGAGAAAACACTCCACTGGTCAGGAGTCAAAAGTGGCATAAAGGAATATGGTTGTTGGAGACCAATCATCTTAGTCCTGCGTTCTAGGAGTTCCTCAGGGTAGTGTCCTAGGCCCAATCATCTTCAGCTGCTTCATCAATGACCTTTCCTCCATTATAAGGTCAGATGTTCGCTGATGATTACACAATCTTCAGTACCATTCAGATACTGAAGCAGTCCGGGTCATATGCAGCAAGACCTGGACAATCTTCAGGCTTGGGTTGATATGTAGCAAGTTATATTTTCACCACACAAGTACGAGACAATGGCCGTCTCCAACAAGAGAGGGTGTAACAATTTACCATTGACATACATGGCATTACCATTGCTGAAATCCCTACAATCAACATCTTGGGGTTATCGTTGACCAGAAACTGAACTGGGCCAGTCATTTAGAGATACTGTGGCTACAAGAGCATGTCAGAGGATGGAATTTCTTCGGTGAGTAACTCGCCTCCTGAATCTCCAGTGTGTTCACTATCTACAAGGCACAAGTCAGGACCATGATGGAATTCTCTCCACTTACCGAGATAGTGCGACTGCAACAACAGTCAGGAAGCTTAACACCATCCAGGACAAAGCAGTCTGATTGATCGACACCCCATCCACCACCTTAAACATTCACTCCCTCAACCACTGGTGATATGTGACAGGAGTATGTACCTTATACAAGATACACTACAGCAACTCACCAAATCTTCTTTTACAGCACCTTCCAAACCAGCGACCTCTAATAACTCGAAGAACAACGGCAGTAGGCACATGGGGACACCATCACCTGTTAAGTTCCCCTCTAAGCCATTCACCATCCTGACTTGGAACCATTTCTTCACTGTTGCCGAGTCAAAATCCTGAAACTCCATCTCTATCAGCAATTTAGGTGTACCCATACCAGTTGCAGCAGGCAGCATAATGGTAGCTTCTCAAGGGCAATTAAGGATGGGGCAACAAATGTTGGCCTTGCCAGCAATGTCAACATCTAATGAAAGAATATGAAAAGAAGTAGCCTTCTGCCCCAGAAGCCTGTGGAAGCTCAGTCAATGTGCACCTTTAAAGCTGAGATTGGTAGATTTCTGATTAACAATAAGTTGAAGTGTCCAATCAGCCTTGATGGGAGCAGGCTTGATGGGCTGATTGGCCTACTGCTGTTCCTAGCTTACCCAATGCTGCCTTTTCACAAATTGGTTTAATTGGGTCTGCCCGGATATAAAATGAAGTCACACCGCAGATCAACTGTCTGCAAACATGTTCCAATGTTCATCTGCTCAACAAAGTTAGTTAGAACTTAAGTGGAATAGAAAATGCTTCCTCCCCTCTTTATAATTAATTTTGATTCATTATGGAAGGAAAAATACACAGGCACAACATTTAATTTTGAAATATGGGCAAGGTAAATTGAACAGATCCGTTTCTGCTGTCAAGGCAATAACTCTTGTCCAGTTATTTGTGGGAATGATTGTGGTTAAAGTCACTGCAACACCGAGGCTATGCATTCTTGTCTACACAACAAATTCTGCTCAACCCAATTCAAACTGGATGCATTGAAGTCAGCTCTGATTATGTGTTTAAAAGGGTGCAGCAAGAACACATGCCACACAGATGTTGCACTCTCAATACGAGCCTCTTGTTTTAAAATACATTTAATCTAATAAAATGGGAGAACTGAATCTAAGCTCACTACCAATGCTGTAGTTGTTCCAGTTACTATAGAAACCTCTCCAATGATCTATGACTGGTATCTGGGCTGGCCAGATCTGCTAAGACAGCTGCATACATGCCACAGATAACAGAAAGGCTTCATATAGGCCTGTCCAGATTCATCACCAGAGCCCCCCTGCCCAAAATCAACTATGCCAGCCATTTATGCTGTGGGTCAGGGTCCCTCACTCACCAGAACACATCACAGATACCCCTCTGCATTGCCACCAGGTGATGGTGTCCCCATGAGCCTACTGTCCTTGTTCTTCTAGTTAATAGAGGTTGCTGGTTTGGAAGGTGCTGTCAAAGAATCCACTGTTAGTGGCCACATAAACACCACCCTATAAACTGTGCACTCTGTGATCCTGCATTCTATTTTCCAGAGAGTTTGTTGGGTTTACTCTGTGTGGCATTACTTAAGAAGTTTGGTATTACAATTAGAAAAATTAAAATTTTGTAGACTTGGGGAGAGCATACTAGGAGGTGGACAGTAACCATGACAAAGCGATTACTTTCAAGTCTAGCAATTTCTGATATTATAGACATCAGGATACGATTATGAATATCGTAAAATGAAAACCAAATACAAAATCTGAAAGACAAAAGCCTCAGTAAATTCTAAAAATACACAACAAATCTTTTAGCACCAAAGTAAGAATAAAAGACAAAACAATATTGCAGGTGAATAACGGATCTCCAAGAGCATCAGCAATCTCGCTGTTATCTTTCAGATGCTGTTGGACAGGATTCATCCTCAATACTTGTGACAAATGGAAGATTTTAGGGATATTGGATTCAAAACATTTGGCCACTCCTCAAGGGCTGAAAGCCTGGGGTTAGAGTGTGTTTTACTGCAGTGGTCATGATTTTAAAAATTATTTTGTTTTGCAGGACCTGGGAGCTTTTAGGAGCCAGAAGGTGAAATTGACCAGAGGAATGTGTTTTCAGTCTGGGCTAATACACTGTGGTTTGACTGGGGGAAAGTCTTTGGGGAGTTGATGTGTTTTCAGTCAAGGTGAGTTCATTTGTTTTTCAGCTTGGGGAGATGATGTCATTGCTGGGTGGAGTTAATGGATTTAGGGAGACATTTTGAGAAAGATTTGGGGAGTAATTGTAGTCTGATCTGTCTGACATGGAGTCCACAATTCTCTCCCAGAAGGACAGTTATAAAAAGAGAAAAAGAGAAATAATATTTTTAAAAGAGCAGTCTTGTCTAAGAACAAGAATGAAGCTGAAACACGCCAGGTGAACCAGCCTTTTGAAGACATTCAGAGTCTGAAGGGGTTCTAACAGAGCTGTTCTGTAAATGAAGTATTACTCTATGCCATGCTGATTTTAAGATGGTTTGAGAGCTGAGGGCAGCATGTGGCGCAGTGGTTAGCACTGGGACTACGGAGCTGAGGACCCGGGTTCGAATCCCAGCCCGGGGTCACTGTTCGTGTGCAGTTTGCACATTCTCCCCATGTCTGCATGGATTTCACCCCCACAACCCAAAGATGTGCTGGTTATGTGGATTGGCCACACTAAATTGCCCCTAATTGGAAAAAATAATAATTGGGTACTCTTAAAAAAAAAGAAAGAAAAAAAAACAGTGGGAAGAAACAAACATAACAAGGCACTTCTCCTGTCAGCTCTGTTTGCACAGCTCACATATGGTCATCTAAACTAAAGTGGCTCTCACCCCCCCCCCAGATGCTGCTGCTGGTATCCTAGACTTCTCCCTGAAAGTCGAGAAGTGACCTCCCCCTCCGGGGTATCCTTGGTCCCCACCACTGGCCCACTTGTGCCTCCCCTACCCTACCTCACAGCAGCAGCCCCCCCACCCTCCCAGACTTTCTCAGCCCCAAAAGCCTGAACTCCCAGGTCAGCCATCTGCTTGGCCCTAGCTCGCCCCTCCTCCTAATCTCCCTAGTGCCCCCTGGCCTACGCTAGCCTCGCTGACCCCTACCCTTGGTGCCTGCCTGACTACCACCCGACCACTCGGGCCCTCCCCCCCCCCCCAGACAGAAAAGACCCATTAACCTGATTGCATTCCTTAGTGAGTAAACAGCTACTCTCTAAAGGACATTTACATAGCCCTTAACCAGCCCAGAGCCAATCCCCCAGAACAGAGGCCCCGCTCTCCCGCAGAAAGATACTGACTGCAGGGCCCCCCTTGCAGGCCCCCCCACCCCCACACCCCATGCAAACCCCCAAAACAATGTGCTCTCCAACCGCCCCTCCAGTCCATATTCTCTGCCAAGACTAAGTACCTTCTTGAATGGAGCAGTACAGTACAGATTACATTAACAAACCGCCGCCACATTACATCACTGGAAGCCAAAAGTCCTTTAGTTCAAGTCCAGATTCTTCTCTTAATAAAAGTCCAAACCTGATCAGGACAAATTAGATTAACAAACCACCGCCACTGTACAACACTGGAAACTAAGTGTCCTTCAGTTCAAGTCCAGTTTCTTCTCTTTAATAAAAGTCTAAACCTGATCTGGCGACTCAAAGTAGTAGTGATGCTCTTCGAACGTTACCCAAAGCTTCGGAGGATACAGCATTCCAAACCTCACCTCCTTTTTAAAGAGGGCCGCCTTTACCTTGATGAACCCCGCGCGTCTCTTGGCCAGCTCCGCTCCCAGGTCCTGGCACATCACAGTTTTCCCACCTGCTGCTCCGCTCCTTCTTGGCCCACCACAGCACACGTTCCTTGTCTGAAAGCCGGTGGAAGCGAACCACCAGGGCCCTCGGTCGGTTGCCCGCTTTGGGCTTCCCTGTGGGGGCTCTGTGCGCCCCATCCAGCTCCAGGGGTCGAGGGAAGGCCCCCAGCCCCATCAACGCCGCCAGCATACTCGACGGTATGCTCCCGCGTCCAATCCCTCACTGCCTTCGGGAAGGCCAACGATCCTTAGGTTCTGTTTTCTGGCTCTGTTTCCCAGCTCAAGCTGCTCCTGCATCCTCTTTTGGCGGGCATCCAGTTCCTCCACCTCGTGTTCCAGCACCGTTATCGAGTCTTCCTGGCCAGAAAGCTTCGACTCAACCTCCTTGCTCGCCTTCTCCTGGACCGCCTGTGTCTCGACCATTCGGTCCATCACTGCTCTCATCGGGTCCAGCATGTCTCTTTTCAATTCGGCGAAGCAGTTCTTGAAAAACTCCATATGCTGCTCCCTTAGCCAGTGAGCCTCCGCTCTCTGGCCCCTGCCGTCCGCCATGCTTCGCCGCCCGGTCTGCTGTCCTCGCTGCTCCCGCTTCGATCCAAGCCACTTTACTCGACCACTTCTGGTCCAGCTGTCCATACCCAGAGGGGGGAAAACCTCTTCCCTGTTGTTTCCTCCACCGATTCAGGTCGCAAAGTCCCAAACAATTTGGTCGAGAAACGTCCGCTAGCCCATCGCCAGCGACCTACTTCATCCTGGCCGCCACCGGAAGTCCCTTTGTTGTTGCTTAATGGGGAATGGAGTAGTAGTATTTAAGGGGTAATAGTACATAGAACATATAGTGCAGAAGGAGGCCATTCGGCCCATCGAGTCTGCACCGACCCACTTAAGGGTTGATTAAAGACTGGTATTGGAGTGTTATTCTCCCTGTAGGCCTTCAGCAAAATAATATTTCTGTCTAGACTTAATGACACTCACCATGCTTCCACAGAATATATTGTGGTTTCTGCTGTACCTTGATCTGGCACACAAACCCTGCTCAAAAGCTCAAGTATCGCATCTCAGACCAGTAAAGTCTTGTGATTGTGACATCTGCAATGTGATCATCTGCAATGGCGACCAGCCAAATCCTTTGTGCCATATCACCCATTTTTCTTGCAGAACTTGAATTTGGATTGCAAATGCTCAAATAAAAAAATAAATAACATTGCTAAACAAGACTGCCAGCTTCAGCAACAGACTTGCTCCCAGGACCTAATAAGGGGGTGAAAGATTATCAGGAGTGAGCAGGAATGTGGGGTTGAATGAGGTTACAATCAGATCAGCCGTGATCTTATTGAATGGTGGAGCAGGCTCCAGGGGCTGAGTGGCTTATTCCTACTCAAAATTCGACGTTTGAACGTTATGATCAATGTTTTTCTCCAGAAAGGGCAAGTGGAATTAAAAATTTTCCTAGCCCCTCCTGATGCACCTTATCTGACAGCCCCACTCCTCCCCAGACACCCTGAAAGTGGCTCTCTGTCTTCCATTGTGGGATAACTAGGCCAGCAGGCATGCAACCATGTCCTCAAAGGTTCAGAATACCCCACACTCACCCTATGCTTTGTATTTCAGAATGGCAGACCAGGTCCCCCATCCTACCGTACCCTATCCTTTTCACTCCCGTGTATACGATGCAGTAATCAGTAGTGTATTCCCAGATATGGAACAATTATCACCCCTTCTTGTTACGAACGCTTACTTCATTCTCTTTTATAGAGGATATAAATTGCCAAATAAAAAAGTGGTTTATAAACTTTCCACCCCATTAACTGAGAGGCGAAGGTGGATTGTATTCCTGTGGTAAAGTATGTTTGAAACTGGGCCACAATGACAGAATTCAGGAGTAAAGAGAAATAAAGGGAACACTTCAGATAAGAACCAAGGAAATGAAGGGAATTCCTAAACCACATACCTGTGTCATTAAGAAACATCTAACTTTTAGTTGTAAGTGCTACTCGTATTTAATAAGCAAAGTAAATTCTAATATACAGGAATTATTCAAACTTAATGAAGAAAGTATTTAATTTTTTTAATTAAGGAGAAATTTAGCATGGCCAATCCACCGAGCCTGCACATCTCTGGGTTGCGGCGGTGAGAACCATGCAGACATGGGGAGAATGTGCAAACTCCCCACGGACAGTGACCCGGGGACGAGATCGAACCCGGGCCCTCGGCGCTGTGAGACAGCAGTGCTAACCACTGCGCCAACTGAAAGTATTTAAATTAACTAAATAACATTAGTTTTAAAACAGTTTTTTAAAGTACCCAATTCTTTTTTTCCCAATGAAGGGGCAAGTTAGTGTGGCCAATCTGCCTACCCTGCACATCTTTGGGTTGTGGAGGTTAGACTCACACAGATACGGGGAGAATGTGCAAATTCCACATGGACAGTGACCCAGGGCCGCGATTGAACCAGGGTGCTCAGTGGTGCGAGGCAGCAGTGGTAACCACAGTACCACCATGCCGCCCCTAAATAACATTAGTGATGATAGCAGGGCAGGTGTTATGTTGCAACTGTGGAATGAAGGTGCTTTTGGACATCAGGGTGAGGCAGGGCAAACTGATCTGCAGAAAGTGTAAGCAGCTAATGACTATCGTCCAGTGGCTCTGACATCCATCATCATGAAGTGCTTCGAAAGGTTAGTCATGGTACGAATAAACTCTAGCCTCCTGGATTACCTTGGTCTACTACAGTTCGCCTACCGCTGCAACAGGTCTACAGCAGACGCCATCTCCATGGCCCTGCGCTCCATCCTAGAACACCTTGACAACAAAGACACCTCAGTCAGACTCCTATTTATCGACTACAGCTCAGCCTTCAACACCATCATTCCTACGAAACTCATCTCCAAACTCCGTGGCCTTGGCCTCGGCTCCTCCCTCTGCGACTGGATCCTGAACTTTCTAACCCACAGGCCATAATTAGTAAAGATAGGCAACAACACCTCCTCCACGATCATCCTCAATACCGGTGCCCCACAAGGCTGTGTCCTCAGCCCCCTACTATACTCCTTATGCACCTATGACTGTGTGGCCAAATTCCCCTCCAACTCGATTTTCAAATTTGCTGATGACACCACCGTAGTGAGTCGTATTTCAAACAATGACGAGACAGAGTACAGGAATGAGATAGAGAATCTGGTGAACTGGTGCAACGACAATAATCTCTCCCTCAATGTCAACAAAATGAAGAAGATTGTCATCGACTTCAGGAAGCGTAATGGAGAACGTGCCCCTGTCTACATCAATGGGAGTGAAGTAGAAAGTGTCGAGTGCTTCAAGTTTTAGGTGAACAGATCACCAACAGCCTGTCCTGGTCCCCCCATGCTGACACTGTAGTTAAGAAAGCCCACCAACGACTCTACTTTCTCAGAAGACTAAGGAAATTTGGCATGTCAGCTACGACCCTCACGAACTTCTACAGATGCACCATAGAAAGCATTCTTTCTGGTTGTATCACAGTTTGGTATGGAGCCTGCTCTGCCCAAGACCGCAGAAAACTACAAAAGATCGTGAACGTAGCCCAGTCCATCACGCAAACCAGCCTCCCATCCATTGCCTCTATCTATAATTCCCGCTGCCTCAGAAAGGCAGCCAGCATAATTAAGGACCCCACGCATCCCGGACATACTCTCTTCCACCTTCTTCCGTCAGGAAAAAGATACCAAAATTTGAGGTCACATACCAACCGACTCAAGAACAGCTTCTTCCCTACTGCCATCAGACTTTTACATGGACCTACCTCATATTAAGTTGATATTTTCTCTACACCTTGCTATAACTGTAACATTATATTCTGCAGTCTCTCCTTCCTTCCCTATGTACGGTATGCATTGTTTGTACAGCATGCAAGAAACAATACTTTTCACTGTATACTAATACATGTGACAATAATAAATCAAATCAATCAGTTACTGGTCACTTGGCTAACATTGTCAACAACTCCCAGGTCACTGCTACTCTTGTTCTACTCAAGTATTGGTGTTCAAGTATTGCCTGAACACAACTTGTCCGTCACCTCCACCACCAGCCTCCACCCCCGACTCAAACTTTACATCCCTGCTAGTCCGGTGAACTTTACTTAGTGCCTCTCTATCACCTCCTGGCCAGCCACACATCCACGTGGCAGACCAACGTGGGTTATGGGAGAAGCCACAGGTATAAATTTACGTTCCTTCAGTTTGTGAAACACTATTATACTGGACTTCCAAAAAGCATTTAATAAGTTGTCTCACATGGGACTGAGAGTGAAAAGTTCCATGGAATTAGGAGGGATTATAGTTAAACCGAAAGAAAATGAGCATCCTTTGTACCCCATCACCGACTCTACAGTTAATTCATTCAGTTAGGTTGTTAAATGAAAAATGGACGTCGAAGGTTAAGTTTCTAAGAGCCTTCCCTTGTTTAAATTGCTTTCTGTTTCCAACATTATTTAAAGAAGGTAAGGCTCTGAAAGACTCCACCTTCGATGTTCATTTTTCATTTAACAACCTAACTGAATGAATTAACAGTAGAGTCAGTGATGGAGTACAAAGGATGCCATTAGAAGAGATCTAAAGACACTTCAGGTGGATCATTTATCTATATATGTATAGACAGAACTTATACATGCAATTTAGAAAAAGCAAAGATTAAGAGGTTTTCAGCACAGGAATTTGGCAGTGTTAAAAGGTATATATTTAAAGGCAAGGAATATACAAACAAAGCCAATGAACTGAAGGCACAGATAGACACATGGCAGCATACATCATTGCTATAACGGAAACTTGGCTGAAAGAAGGGCACAAATTGTCAGCTCAACGTCTCTGGAGAAAGGGTGTTTAGACAGGTTAAGGGAGGCTAAAAAAGTGGGTTGTAGCATTATTGGTTATAATGATAATAATAATCTTTATTGTCACAAGTAGGCTTACATTAATACTGCAATGAAGTTACTGTGAAAATCCACTAGTTGCCACATCCCGGCGCCTGTTTGGGTACATTGAGGGAGAATTCAGAATGTCCAAATTACCTAACAGCGCGTCTTTCGGGATTTGTGTGAGGAAACCGGCACCCGGATTAGTAATCAGTTACAGCTATGAGGATGGATGATATACTAAATGAAAGATCAAATGAGGCCATATTGAGGTCAGAAATACATTTTAAAAAGGGGCAGTGGCACTACTAGAAGCACATTATAGACCACCACAAAGTGAGAGGGAGATAGAAGAGCAAATATGCAGGTAAATCTCTGAGTGCAAGAATAATAGGACAGTAATAGTTGGGGACTTCCAACTACTCTACTATTAACTGACATAATGAAAAGTGTGAAGGCACAAAGGGCACAAAATTCTTAAACAGCATTCAATAGAACTTTTGTAGCCAGTGCGTAACAAGCCCAACAAGAGGGAGCATAATTCTAGATTTAGTTTTAGGAAATGAAGCTGGGGAAGTCAATGAACAACAGTGGGTGACCATAATATGGTTAGATTTAGCATAATTATCAAAAAGGATAAAGATGGAACAGGAGAATTGATAAAGGGCAGCACAGTAGCATAGTGGTTAGCACAATTGCTTCACAGCTCCAGGGTCCCAGGTCCGGATTCCCGGCTTGGGTCACTGTCTGTGCGGAGTCTGCACGTTCTCCCCGTGTGTGCGTGGGTGTGCTCCGGTTTCCTCCCACAGTCCAAAGATGTGCAGGTTAGGTGGACTGGCCATGCTAAATTGCCCTTAGTGTTCAAAATTGCCCTTAGTGTTGGGTGGGGTTATGGGGATAGGGTGGAGGTGTGGGGTTGGGTTGGGTTGGGTGCTCTTTCAAAGAGCCGGTGCAGACTCAATGGGCTTAATGGCCTCCTTCTGCACTTTAAATTCTATGAAAATTCTATGAGTAGAAGTTCTAAATTCGGGAAAGACAAATATTACAAAGCAGAGAGATGATCGGGTGAAAGTGGACTGGACACAGCTACTTGAAAGAAAGTCAGTGACAAAGCAATAGGGGCACAGTGCAGACACAATTTCACAAAGAAAATGGGTAGTACGTGCACATCTAGAGCCCCTTGGTTATTTAAAAGCATACAAGGTTAGATAAAACAGAAAAAGAAAGCTTATAACAGTCGCAACAACATTCGAAAGCTTGGAGGAGTATTGAAAATATGTAATTGCTCTAAAGAGAGTACAGGAGAGATTTACAAGAACGTTGCCAGGTCTGGAAAATTGCAGCTGAGCAAAGATTAGGTAGGCTAGGCTTGTTTTCCTCATATCAGAGGAGGCTGAGGGGTGCCTTGATTGAGGTGTACAAAATTATGAAGGGCCTAGATAAAGTAGATAAAAAGGCTTGTTTCCTCTGGCAGAGGTGAATTACCATAGGCATGGAAAACAGTTTGCCTGCTTTATATTAGAGTGTGACAGCAGGCACTGGAATACCACTGATAGCACACTACCAAATGGAACGGGACTGAGATAATTGAACAAACATCAATTGATACCATCATTAACTCCAGGATGCTTTAAAGTTAAGGCTTGCGATAGAGGATAGGGTGTTAGAAATATAAGTGAAGGCCCAAACAACTCTACTGTAGGTCAAACTTCAACGCTGTATAAAGTAGATGTTTAGCACTCTGTGCATAAAGGTGATGTGGAGATGCCGGCGTGGGACTGGGGTGAGCACAGTAAGAAGTCTTACAACACCAGGTTAAAGTCCAACAGGTTTGTTTCAAATCACTAGCTTTCGGAGCGCAGCTCCTTCCTCGGGTGAATGCTCCGAAACCTAGTGATTTGAAACAAACCTGTTGGACTTAAACCTGGTGTTGTAAGACTTCTTACTGTGTATAGAGAGACAGTGGTGTAGTGGTAATGTTGCTGGACTAGTAATCCAGAAGTCCAGGCTAATAGTCTGGGGACAAATTTGTTCAAACATCATCACAGGAGCTGAAGGAACTTGAATTCAATGATTACATTTGGTATATAAAGTTAAAACGCAGGGTCCAAACTGAACCTTTATAGACGGCTCCCACAATGTGATGTCTACTCCTATTTCTGCAAGTGAAAAGGCAGGTGCAGCAACAATCAGGAAGGCAAATGGGATGTTAGCCTTCATCACGAGGATTTGAGTTCAGAAATAAGGATGTCTTACTGTGGCTAAACAGGGCCTTGGTAGCCAACATCTGGAGTACTATGTGCAGTTTTGGTCTCCCTACCTAAGAAATGATATGCTTGTCATAGAGGGATTGCAGAGGAGGTTCATAGGCTGATACTGGGGTTGGTTGGACTGTCCTAAGATTTGAGACTCGATGAACTCGGCTCTGGAGCGGTTCCTGGCGCCAACTGGGCGTCTTGCCAACCCACTCAGACGCAGTGGCGCCGTGCCAACCCACGCATACACAGTGGCGCTGCGCCAACCCATGCATGCGCGTGGTGACTTCCTCAACGCGCTGGCCCCGACGCAACATGACGCGGGGGTTCAGGGGTCGGCCAAGTAAAAAAATAGGGGTGGGGCTGGAGAGGCCGGCCCGCCGATCGGTGGGACCCGATCGCGGGCCAGACCCCATCGGAGGTGTCCCCCCCCCCCCCCCCCCCCCCCGGCGAAGGAGCCTCCCCTCTCCCCCCCCCCCCCAACCACAGGCCACCCCCCGACCCTGCGCGCAGTGTTCCCGCCGTCTGCGAGCAGGTGTGGACTGTGCGGCGGGACTCTGTCATTTCCGCGCGGCCGCTCGACCCATCAAGGCCGGAGAATCGGCGGCCTGGCCGCGCTGCGGCTCGCGACTGGCGCCGCGCCAAACGCGCCGGTGCAAATGCCGCCGATTATCCGCTCCTCGGAGAATTGTGTACTGGCGTCAGGGCAGCGTGGCGCGGTTGCGGCGATTCTCCGGCCTGGCGCGGGGCTCGGAGAATCCCGCCAATGGCATTGGGGTAGAGGGTCAACCAAGAACACATTGAATGGCAGAGCAGGTTCGAAGAGCCAAGCGGCTTACTCCTGTTCCTAGTTTCTATTTTTAGGAAGTTTTCAACCATAACTAGTCCCTGTAATATTTTGTTATCTCCATATCAAAATGCAAGAGGTGGTTGTTCATGTGACAAAATCATGTCATTGACTGGATGGTGGTTGACTGATAGACTCATCTTTTGAAAAAGGTAGTGGTGTTGGTTTTTGTTCAGAGGCAGCACTGCTAACAGGGGTGCAGCAGCAATGAAATTGTGTTATGCAAGCTGTGGAATGACGTATTTTTGGAAGTAGGCACTAAGGCCGTAATTTAGTCCCATGTGGTCTTGACAAGTCAGGAAAACAATTTCCGAATGGCGTCTCGAGTCCAAGATTAAAATGCAACATTATACCTCCATTTTAATAGAGAATGCAGACTTAAATGTACAATTCATCAAATTAGTATATAGTTGGAGACAATAACAGAAAGGCAGAGAGATTTTCTCATAACAGAATTTGTCATTAACTGCTGGTTTAAAGGATTGGTCTCAACTCTGCAATCGAAGTCCACATTGGCTAAAGGTTAGCACTCAGGTGCTGTAGTCAGTTGCTATCACGTTTTTACGATTCAACCATTTCTGATCACTTTCTGCTGGATTTTCCAGTCACTCATTCGCCCTCCAACACCTTGCTCTCTCCATTCAATTTTTTTGGTTTCTTCTCCAATTGATAAAAAAAGAATTCGACCACAGTTTTTTGTTTAAAAAACACTTCAGTAAAAGTTCTTACTTTGAAATCAAAGCAGCACATAAACTTCTAAAGATGATCACTACGCAGTTGTTCTAGTTTTTTTTCTTTCTTTTCTTAGTGCCCACAGCTTCTTTAAACTGTGGGAAAAGAGCTAACGTTTCGAGTCTGGATAACGCTTCATCAAAACTTCGACAAATTGTCACCCAGACTCAAAACGTTAACTTTTTCTCTCTCCACAGATGCTGTCAGACCTGCTGAGATTTCCCAGCATTTTCTGTTTTTGTTTCAGATTCCAGCATCCGCAGTAATTTGCTTTTTTCTTTAAAATGTGGTTTGTTTATATAATGGCATGTCTTACATTCTATTGCAAATGTGTTCCAGCAGTATACAGTATTTCTGTTACTAACCTCCCTCAACACTTTTGATCATTTTTCTTGCACTTTCTTTCTCTTGTTAATAAATCTTTGATGCAAAATCGGCTCTTAAAACTCAATTAAGTTTCAGTTGCAGTTTTCTGATTGACAAGTGGCATTGCTGCAGAATATATTCACCAAAAGCAGGCTGGCAAACAGTACATCATTTTGATCAGGAAGCGTCTTCACAATGAAAACAGTCTGGGCTAGAAATGTAAAAGATTTCAATCTGAATCAAAAGTATTCCCTCATTCACAATGGCAGCAGTTCAGAGAAACTTCAAAAGTCCAAAAGGATATGTTCTGGAGACACTGATTCTCATGGTTAAAAACTGTCTGTAATGCACAAATGCCTATTAAGGATAAATACTTCAAAATAAAGAAGAATTTTCAGATATTTTTCAATCCTTTTTTGGTGAACTAACATTCTTTGTAGATTTTCAGTGCAACATATCCCAGGAAATTCAAAAACCTTCAAACAGTGATGGGACAAGAGACCATAAGAATATTCTCTCCCCCCCTCCCCACTTCTGACTTGGGCACATCGGCACAGTGGTTGGCACTGTTGCCTCACAGCGCCAGGGACCCGGGTTCAATTCCAGCCTTGGTGTCTGTGTGAAGTTTGCAAGTTCTCCCCGTGTATGCTTGGGTTTGCTCCCGTTTCCTCCCACAGTCCAAAATGTGGTTAGGTGCATTGGCCATGCTAAATTGCCCTTTAGTGCCCAAAGATGTGGTTAGATGGGGTTACCAGGATAGGGCGGGGATTGGGCCTAAATAGGGTGCTCTTTCAGAAGGTTGTGCAGACTCAATGGGTCAAATGGAAGGAGTGCAAGAAGCATCCTCACCTGAATGGTTGTTAAGTTTTAAGGTCCAAGCCATGAAAGGCATCATTGTCATGCTCGTCTTGCATCCGCATCCGCATACAGGTGCTATTCGGCAGGGTTAATGATTCTAGTCGTTACTCTGCTCATTTGTTTGCTTTCCTTCCCTAACCTTGGAGCATGGGACCCAAATTTAACAACCAATCATTGCTGCACTGGAATCTGCTCCTCAGCACTTAATAGTGGGCAAAGCGAGGTAGTCTGGCCAAGTGAACTGGAGGACTATACTTAATTTTAAATCATTTTGCTACCTAAAAATATCAAACTGGGCACTGACCCAAGAATCACACCAGGTCAGTTAGCTTATCTGCCCCCTGGATATTAAGCATGATGAGGAATATGTATTAAATCTAGGCCAGTCTATTGAGAAAGGCAAACAATCGTGTGAAATCAGTCCTACCCCTCCCTTCGAGTAATCTAGTAGAACTATACAAAATGAAATGAATGAATGAAATGAAAAAATGAAAATGAATGAAATGAAAATGAATGAAATGAAAACTGCTTATTGTCACAAGTAGGCTTCAAATTAAGTTACTGTGAAAAGCCCCTAGTTGCCACATCCCGGCGCCTGTTCTGGGAGGCTGGTACGGGTACAGTTCGTCCAATATCACATTCACATTGTTCAGCTTTTACAAACAGAATTCCACAGATGCAACCATGATCTGAATAAGCCATTGTTCCACACAACATTTGATCTGCGTCTTTGATATGTTACAAGTGCTTTTTTCTTAAGAGTCAAACGATACATTAGTTGTTCTAGCCAAATGATTTTTCCACATTCCATTAGATTGTACTCATGTCCTCGAGTTCTGCAACCGCTGCCTGAAGCTAAATAGTTTGCTTGAGCCAGAATTCTGGGGATCTTT
Source organism: Scyliorhinus canicula (assembly GCF_902713615.1). NCBI lineage: Eukaryota > Metazoa > Chordata > Chondrichthyes > Carcharhiniformes > Scyliorhinidae > Scyliorhinus > Scyliorhinus canicula. The sequence goes on from NC_052160.1 coordinate 25,733,311, forward strand.
GTAATAGTTGGTCACCTTTAGAAAATGTTTACATAGTGCAGCGAGAGGACCAACGGATATTCTGCATAAGTAGTTCCTGCATTTCCTTTTGTCAGGCGGAATCCATACAACAATTGTTGATCACCAAATGTATTTTTTAAAAAATTGTTTACATTCTTTCAACCCCATTTAATCCTTACTTTCTCCACCCAATATGATTCCTCTTTTAATTGACGAGATGTAGCAGCCTAGTTTGCTGCCATCCAACCAGCTCCAACTTCTGCTCTGTAAGTGGCCTACAAGAGGCATATAGTTAAAGATTAGGTGCACTCCCATTTTCCATGCTCAGTCAGCTATGCTCGATGTGGTCTGTAAATTGAACTGCTGAGAGCTTATTATGAAAATAAATCAGAATTAAAGTTGTGATAGGGGTTGCAGGTTCCAGTCAAGGATCAATGCTCTAACCTACTTTTCCTGGACTTAGGCAGTCAGATTTCTATATTTATTGACCTATTAGTTTGTTATGGCCATGGCTGCATAGCTAGAAAAAAAGCATTTTCTGCAATTTTGGCATTATGCTGTAAGGAGCTAGCACTATCAGAAAGCTATGACAGGGAGATAACATGAAAGTAAAGCAAAGCGTCCTGGTCAAAAAAGGAAACTGGGATGCGAGAGGAAGGATCCTAACAAGTGGTAAACAAAAGCAAAATTCTGCGGATGCTGGAAATCTGAAATAAAAACAAAATGCTGAGAAAGAGTGTAGAGTCTGTGTGAGTCTTCTTCAGAGCCAACGTGGGAGAAATGTGATGGATTATATACTGCAGAAGAGGGGGTGGAGCAGTTGGTGCAGAGAAGGTCGGTGATATGTGGGAGCTAGGAGAGATTTCAATAAAGATGTGAAAGACACCACACAGAGGAAGTGTTAATAATAATAATCTTTATTAGTGTCACAAGTAAGCTTACATTAACACTGCAATGAGGTTACTGTGAAAATCCCCTAGTCGCCACATTCCGACGCCTGTTCATGTACACAGAGGGTGAATTCAGAATGTCCAAATTACCTAACCTGCACGTCTTTCGGGACTTGTGGAAGGAAACCAGAGCACACGGAGGAAACCCACAAAGGCACAGGGAGAACTTGCAGACTCCACACAGACAGTGACCCAAGCCGGGAATCGAACCTGGGACCTTGGAGCTGTGAAGCAACAGTGCTACCCACTGCGCTACTGTGCTGTCCAATGGCATTGTAAAGGGCTATAGAAGGTGTTGATTATGGCATAAAGGCAATATAGCAGAATGTGTTAACAGGAGAACCATGGTCAGTGCTCAGTGAAAGCAAAGCTTAAGAACAAGTGACAGATGGCCCAGTGGGGAAGGGGAGGTTGCATTGGGACAAAAATGTTTCAGATTTAAAAAAAGGGTCAGGATGGAGAAGAAAGGACTCAGTCTAAAGTTGTCCAACTCACTGTTGAGTCCAGAGGCTTGTAATGTACCTAATCGGAAGATGAGATGCTGCTCCCCAGTTTGTGTTCGGCTTCACTGGAATACAATGCAAGCTGGAGGAGCACTAGCTCATCTTCCGATTAGACATATTCCAGCCCTCGGGAGTCCATATTGAGATCAGCAACTTTAGGCTGTGACCCTTCTCCTCCATCTTGATCCCTTCTTTTTAATGCAAAAGATTTGGGCCCAGCACAAACCATCCCACCCCATCCCTAACACACTGGGTCATTTTACACGTGTTTCAGTGGGCACTGACCTTTGTTCTCCTAATGATGCATTCTGCTATCTTACCTTTGTGTCATTATCAGCACCTTCTATGGCTGTTTACACTGCCTTTAACACCTTCTCTGTCTCGTGCCTTTCTCATCTTTGCTGTAATCTCTCCTAGCTCCCACCTATTAATGACCTTCTACTGTGCTCCAGTGGCTCCACCCCCTCTTATGCATTATATAATCCATCATATTTCCCCCTCTTTTTAGCTCTGAGGAGGAGTCAGATGGATTTGAAACGTTACTCTGTTTCTCTCCACAGATGCTGCCAAATCAGCTGAGATTTTGCAGCATTTTCTGATTTTATTCCCAACAACTGGTTCTGCTTAAAAATTGTATTTTTCAGCTAAAGTTATCAACTAAAAGTAAACATCAGGCGCCAGGACTTGGTCTAAAAGGACTTTTTCAAAATTTAAATTAAACAAAGGTGTGGTCCTCTTATGCCTTTAATGATTTAAAATACAAATTTCAGGGAATACTCAGTAAAGCCTGCTCACTGAACCTGTTGTATTAAAGAACAGACTGGATCATTTACCAGTGTTGGCTCCAAGTCAACTCAACAAAATTGCTGTCACTCTGGGATTTACTGCTGCACAGAACACTTTTTGTCTGACATGTTTGTATAGGTATAAGCTTCACAGAAATAGCATCTATATTTCTTGTTTTAAACATTTAAATATTCCAGGCTTGTTCTGAAGTCATGAAAGGTGCTACATACATGCAGATTCTTTTGTTTTTTCTTTAATACACTTAAATCAGCGTTAATTACTTTGTTGGTTCTCACAAGTTTGGCAAATACGGCATTTGGCAGCTATACAAATACTTTCCTCCTTCCAACACTTTGGTTCCAGTTTCACCCGATATAAACTGACCAACAGCAGTCAAACAACAAATTAACTGAGCATAAAGAAGAATTTTATGAACCATTATTAAATCCTTGACAATGCACCAATTCAAGGGGAATTTTTTTTTAAATTGAAGCTTTCATCGGGATAATACAATTGATGCTTGGCCAAAGAATGCCATCTGTATATTACAATTTGCAGTACGGTAGATTATGTCTCTTGTGCTGTCATGTCAGAATCTGCACACGTGCTTACAGTCCATTCTTAGTTGGGATACAATTAATTCCCTGCATAGTGTTTATTAACCTCAATAGGCAACCCTGATCTAAACAGGCTGATGATAAACTATGTAAAGTTAAAGCACATGGGATTGCGGGTAGTGTCTTGAGATGGAGAGAAAGCTGGGTAGTAGACAGGAAGCAAAGAGTTAGAATAAATGGGTCTTTTTCCATTTGCCAGGCAGTGACAAGTGGGGTATCGCAGGGATCTGTGCTCGGATCCCAACTGTTCACATTATATATTAATGATTTGGACGAGAGAACAAAATGTATTATATGTGCAGATGATACAAAGTTGGGTGGGAGGGTGAGCTGTGAGGAGGATGTAGAGATGCTTCAGCAGATTTGGATAGGTTGAGTGAGTGGGTACATGCATGGCAGATGCATTATAATGTGGATCATTGTGAGGTTATCCACTTCGGTGGCAAAAATAGGATGGCAGATTATCTGAATGGGTGTAAATTGAGAGAGGTGGATCCTCAGTGAAACCTTGGTGTCCTCTTGCATCAGTCACTGAAAGTAAGTGTGCAGGTACAACAGGAGAAAAGAAGACAAATGATATGTTGGCCTTCATAGCAAGAGGATTTGAGTATTGGAATAGGGATGTTTGACTGCAATTGTATGGGATGTTAGTGAGGCCACACCTGGAATAGTGTATGCCATTTTGGTGTCCTTCTCTGAGGAAGGAAGTTCTTGCTATGGCGGGAGTGCAGCGAAGGTTTACCATCTGATTCCTGGGATGGTGGGACTGTCATGAGGAGAGACTAAGTCGGTTAAGAACATATTTAACAACTTCCGGTTGCGGTGATGCGGAGCTAAGCCGCACGTTCGGCAGCTCCTGCTATTAAAGGACTTTCGGGCCTATTTTAGGGCCCCAAACGGCGCTGTTTCGACGATTCCCGGTGGGGGAAGGTGTTTGGAGGAACATTCCCCAAATTTTATGGTGCTTACCCGGAGTGGGGCAAAGGAAAAGGCTGCAGCAGCTCCCCAGGAAAAGCAGGGGAAGGAGGACAAAATGGCGGCCGGCGGAGCACCCGAGGACTGGTGGAAGTGGGCGCAGGAGCAGCAAGCTGCTCTTCTGCGCTGTTTTGCGGAGCTGAAGGCTGAGTTGCTGGACTCCCTGAATGCGACTACGAACAAGCTGCTTGAGACCCAGACGGCCCAGGGGGTGGCCATTCAGGAGTTGCAGCGGCAGGCCGTTGAGCGGGAGGAGGAGGCTGTGGTCCTCGTGGGGAAGGTGGAGTTGCACGAGGCACTTCACAAAAAGTGGCAAGACCACTTGGAGGAGCTGGACGTTCGCACGAAGCGAAAGAATTTGAGGATCCTGGGCCTGGCGGAGGGGCTGGAGGGGTCGGATCTTCCGTCTTATGTGACCACGATGCTGAGCTCGTTGATGGGAGCGGGGTCCTTCCATTTGCCCCTGGAGCTTGAGGGAGCCCACAGAGTGCTGGCCAGGAGGCCCAAGACAAATGAACCCCCGCGGGCGGTGCTGGTGCGGTTCCATCGATTCAGCGACCGGGAGTGTGTGCTGCGCTGGGCCAAGAAAGAGAGGAGCAGCAAGTGGGAGAATTCGGTAGTGCGAATCTACCAGGACTGGATGCGGAGGTGGCTAAGCGGCGGGCTGGGTTTAAGCGGACGAAGGCGGTGCTGCATGCCAAGCAGGTCAGATTTGGAATGCTGCAGCCTGCGCGTCTGTGGGTGACATATAAGGACCGGCACCACTACTTCGAGTCCCCGGAGGAGGCGTGGGCCTTTGTACAGGCAGGGAAGCTGGACTCGAACTAGGGTCTGGGGGCTGCGGGGTCCGGTGCACTATAGTCGTTGCTGTTTTTGCTGTTGCTGTTTTTGTAACTTTGACGTGTGTTTTCTATGCTGGTTTTTTGCTCTGTTTCCAGGTGGGTCTGTTGGGTATGGTTTTGGGTTATGTGGGGAATGTTGGGGGTTTGTTTTTTTTATTTTCTCTTCTGTACGGGGCTGGGGGAATGGGGTGGAGCTGGAATTTGTGGAGCTGCGTCAGAAGGGTGGGGTGGGGCAGTGTGAAAGCGCGGGCTTTCCTCTGGTTTCCTGTGCTGCAGGGCAGGGGGGGTGGAGCTGGCGGTGGAGGCGTGGTCTCTACTGGTTTTTCCCCACGCTGAAGCGGTGCCAAGGAGGTGTGGCAGGAGGGGGGATGACCCCATGTCGGGAGGGGCCGGGTTTTGGCGGGAGTTGCTGGGGTCAGCAGAAGTCAGCTGACTCACGGAAGTATCATGGAGGGTGCGTCGCGGCTAGGAGGGGTCCTAGCCGGGGGGGGGGGGGGGGATACTGGGTTGCTGCTGGAATGGCCAGGAAGGAGCTGGTGTGGGCTGGGGGGGGGGGGGGGGGGGGGGGGGGGGGGGGGGGGGTGGGGGGGGGGGTAGAGGAGAGGCGTTATCGTCATGGGGAACGGGTCGGGCGGGGTGTGCTGGCCTGGGGCGAGCAGTCGATGAGCTATGGCTAGTCGGCGGGGGAGGGGGGCGGGGTGCCCACTGATCCGGTTGATCACCTGGAACGTGAGGGAGCTGAATGGGACGGTTAAGAGAACTAGGGTATTTTCTCATCTGAAGGGGCTGAAGGCGGACGTGGCTATGCTCCAGGAGACCCACTTGAAGGTGGCGGACCAGGTTCGTTTGAGGAAGGGGCGGGTGGGGCAGGTTTTCCACTCAGGATTAGACGCGAAGAACCGGGGGGGTGGCGATTCTGGTGGGGAAGAGGGTGGCGTTCGAGGTGTCTGAGGTGGTGTCGGACAAGGAGGGCAGATATATTATGGTGAAGGGTAGGCTGCAGGGAGAGAAGGTGGTGCTGGTTAATGTATATGCCCCGAATTGGGATGATGCTGGCTTTATGAGGCGCATGTTGGGCTGCATTCCGGACCTGGAGGCAGGGGGCCTGATCATGGGGGGAGACTTTAACACAGTACTAGATCCCCCACTGGACCGGTCCAGTTCAAGGACAGGTAGGAGACCGGTGGCGGCCAAGGTGCTGAGGGGGTTTACGGACCAGATGGGAGGGGTGGATCCCTGGAGATTTGGGAGGCCGAGGGCGCGGGAGTATTCCTTTTTCTCCCATGTACATAGGGTTTATTCCCGAATAGATTTTTTCGTCCTGAGCAGGGGATTGATCCCGAAGGTGCAGGATGCCAAGTATTCGGCCATAGCAATTTCAGACCATGCTCTGCACTGGGTCGATCTGAAGATGGGGGAGGCGCGGGACCAGCGCCCGCTGTGGCGCCTGGATGTGGGGATGCTGGCTGATGAGGTGTGTAGGAGGGTCCAGGGAAGTATTGAGGGGTATCTTGAGACCAACGACACGGGGGAGGTCCGGGTGGGGATAGTCTGGGAGGCTCTGAAAGCAGTGATCCGGGGGGAGCTGATTTCCATCCGGCCCCAGAGGGAGAGGAGGGAGAGGGAGAGACTGGTGGGGGAGCTCCTGGATGTGGATAGGAGGTACGCGGAGGCCCCGGAGGAGGGGTTGCTGGGGGAACGGCGTAGTTTGCAGGCCAAGTTCGACTGGTTGACCACCAGAAAGGCGGAGACACAGTGGAGGAGGGCGCAAGGCGCGGTATATGAGTATGGGGAGAAGGCGAGCAGGACGTTGGCGCATCAGCTCCGTAGGCGAGATGCGGCTAGGGAATTTGGTGGAGTGACGGATAAGGGTGGGAATGTGGTGCAGAAGGGGGCAGAGGTGAACGGGGTCTTTAGGGACTTCTACGAGGAACTGTACCGGTCAGAGCCACCGATTTGGTTGGGGGGGGGGGGGGGGGGGGGGGTGGGATGGTGAGCTTCATGAACAGGCTACGTTTCCCAAAGGTGCAAGAGGTGCTGGTGGAGGGGCTGGGGGCGCCGATAGAGTTGGAGGAGCTAGTCAGGGGGATTGGTCAAATGCAGTCAGGTAAGGCGCCAGGGCCGGATAGGTTCCCGGTGGAATTTTATAAAAAGTATGCGGATCTGGTGGGCCCCCTGTTGGTGTGAGCCTTCAATGAGGCATGGGAGGGGGGGGCTTTGCCCCCGACTTTGTCACCGGCGCTGATCTCTCTGATCCTGAAGCGGGATAAGGACCCCTTGCAGTGTGGATCATACAGGCCAATCTCGCTCCTCAATGTTGACGCTAAGTTGCTGGCGAAGATCCTGGCCACCAGGATAGAGGACTGTGTGCCAGCGGTGATACACGAGGATCAGACAAGATTTGTCAAGGGACAGCAGCTCAACACGAATGTGCGGAGATTGTTAAATGTTATTATGATGCCGGCGGTGGAGGGGGAGGCGGAGATAGTGGTGGCGCTGGATGCAGAGAAGGCGTTTGATAGAGTTGAGTGTGGGTACCTGTGGGAGGTGCTGGAGCGGTTCGGATTCGGGGAGGGGTTCATCAAATGGGTGAGGTTGCTCTATGAGGCCCCGATGGCGAATATAGTTACCAATGGAAGGAGATCAGAGTACTTCAGGATCTACCGTGGGACCAGGCAGGGGTGCCCCCTGTCCCCCTTGCTTTTTGCACTGGCGATAGAACCTTTGGTTTTGGCGCTGAGGGAGTCGGGGAGGTGGAGGGGCCTGGTGCGGGGTGGGGAAGAACATTGTGTATCGCTGTATGCGGACAACCTGCTGTTGTATGTGGCGGACCCAGAGGGGGGAATGCCAGGGGTGATGGCGCTGTTGGCTGAGTTTGGGAGCTTCTCGGGCTATAAGTTAAATCTAGGCAAGAGTGAGGTATTTGTAGTACACCCGGGTGATCAGGAGGAGGGAATTGGGAGGCTCCCGTTTAAGAGGGCAGTGAAGAGTTTCAGATACCTGGGGGTGCAGGTGGCCAGGAGTTGGGGGACTCTCCATAAGCTTAATTTTACCAGGCTTGTGGAGCAGATGGAGGAGGAATTCAAAAGGTGGGACATGGTGCTGCTATCGCTGGCGGGTAGAGTGCAGTCCGTCAAAATGACGGTTCTCCCGAGGTTCTTGTTCCTCTTTCAGTGTTTGCCCATCTTTATCCCTAGGGCCTTTTTTAGAAGGGTGACTAGCAGCATCATGAGCTTCGTTTGGGCGCATGAGACCCCGAGGGTGAAGGGGTTCTTCTTGGAGCGGGGTAGAGATGGTGGGGGGCTGGCGTTACCCAATCTCTCGGGGTATTATTGGGTGGCCAATGTGTCGATGGTGCGCAAGTGGGTGATGGAGGGGGAGGGGCCAGCATGGAAACGGATGGAGAGGGCGTCCTGTGGAGATTTTTGGGGTTGGGGCGGAGCCGGGAGTGCAGGAGGCGAAAGAGGCCGGTGTGCTGGCCTTTGCGTCCCTAGTAGCCCGGCGGAGGATCTTGCTACAGTGGAAGGATGCGAGACCCCCAAGCATGGAGACCTGGATCAATGACATGGCGGGTTTTATTAAGCTAGAGGAGGTCAAATTCGCCCCGAGAGGATCGGTACAAGGGTTCTTTAGGCGGTGGCAACCTTTCCTCGACTTTCTGGCTCAGCGATAGGGTACGGGGTCAGCATATTTAATTTTAATTTAATTTATTTTTAAGTTCTCTTGTTGTTTACTGGGTTTGGGGGAGTGGGGGGGGGGGGGGGGGGGGGTGTGATACATGCGTTGATACGGTCTTGGGGGTGTTACAGTTATTATGGTGTTTTATTGTTGCTTTTCATTGTTTGTTGTTATATTTTCTGTAAAAATTTCCAATAAAAATGATTTAAAAAAAAAAGAATATATTCAACAGAGTTTAGAAGAGTGAGAGGGGATCACATAGAAACATATAAAATTATAACAGGATTAGACAGGCTAAATTCAGAAAGAATGTTCCCGATGGTGACGGAGTTCAGAACTAGGAGTCATAGTTTGGAGATAAGGGACACACCTTTTAAGACTGAGGTGAGAGGGCGGCATGTGGTGTAGTGGTTAGCACTGGGACTGCGGCGCTGAGGACCTGGGTTCAAATCCCGGCCCTGAGTCACTGTCCGTGTGGAGTTTGCACATTCTTTTCATGTCTGCGTGGGTTTCACCCCCACAACCCAAAGATGTGCAGGCTAGGTTGATTGGCCACACTAAATTGCCCCTTAATTGGAATAATAATAATAATTGGATAATCTAAATTTATTTTTAAAAAGACTGAGGTGAGGAGAAATTTCTTTACACAGGGAGAATGGTGAATCTGTGGAATTAACTACAACAAAAAATAGTTGAGGCTAAAACATTATGATTTCAAGAAGGAATTAGTTAGCACATGGGGCTAAAGGGATCAAGGAATATGGGGGGGGGGGGAGGAAAGAGAAGGTAGGATCAGGGTGTTAAACTTGATGATCAGTCATTATCATAATGAATGGCGCAGCAGCCTTAAAGGGCCAAATGGCCTCCTCCTGCTTCTATTTTATCTGTATGTTTCTATATATGAAAACTAGACGGCTCGGAAATCCTGCTGCGTTTTGTGCTTGTTGCCAATAGCAGGCAGGCCAGTGAAAGAGAGAACCCTACAGTCCAGGGTTGTTTCAACAATAACCTTAACTGGAAGGCAATCTGTTAGGAAATAAATTTGGTCAATGTCATAAATCTAGACATGCAAGCATGAAAGAATGCACCTTCCAACAAATAGTTACATCAGGCAATGGTAAAATCATGACCATACTGGTACTGTAGCCACTCCTGTAGGTTTGAGGGGTCGGAGAGGGAGAAAGGGAGCAAATATTCCACTTACCCTCTAACTGAAATTCTTTTTTTCATAAATTTAGTGTACCCAATTAATTTTTTCCAATTAAGGGGCAATTTAGCGTGTTCAATCCACCTACCCTGCACATCTTTGGGTTGTCTTTGGGAAACCCATGCAAACACGGGGAGAATGTACAAACGCCACACAGATAGTGACCCAGAGCCGGAATCGAACCCGAGACCTCGGCGCCGTGAGACTGCAGTGCTAACCACTGCGCCGCCCTGCTGCCCAACTCTAACTGAAATTCTTGGAAATCCAAAATGTTCACAGTGTGCATGTTACAAGAGTTCGGGAGTTTAAATCTGAAAGCAAATTGAACTTACTTCCAGCGAAGGCTATCCAGCGGGCATACTTGGTGGTTTCCCTTCGCCAATGTGAAGCCACCAGCAAACCACATGTTACCGTTAATGAGATAATGCCCAGAATAATGAAAAACAGTGTTGTGACCCATTCGGGTGGAAGACGTGGAGGGACACATGTTCGGTCACGGCCATGGATGGTTTGACACTGACGGACGAGGCCAACCGTCAGAGCACCTACGGGAGCAAAGAAAAAAAGAGTCAAAACAAATTATCCTTCAATTTGTACATCATGCAATACTTTTGTTTGCTTAAGGTAGCCTACAAACAAACTTGTACTCAAACTCTTTGGAGATCAAGGATAGCATCTCTGAAGGGACATATTCACACAACCCAACAAACAGAGGGATACTATACAAAATAAACCTGTGTCTCCTGTGGCACTCTTTCACATTGGCTTCCATTATGAATCTAGTTTCATTCCCACATCATCCACATAATTAGAAACAGATACAACACATAAATAAAAGCAAATTCCTGCGGATGCTGGAATCTGAATCCAAAAAGAAAATGCTGGAAAATCTCAGCAGATCTGGCAGCATCTGTAGGGAGAGAAAAGATCTAATGTTTCGAGTCCAGACGACCCTTTGTCAAAGCTCCACATATATACAACACATAAAACCTGGTTGGATGGACTGAGATACAAATACAAATCTACACGAATAATCTACTCTCCAATGGAAAAATATTAATTTGCTCAGAAAGCCACAAAACCAAAATATCACACAAGTTAATCAAGTAACTATTTGCAGGAATGGTCTTCCCTTCTGTTTTTAATGCTGATCACACCATATATTATTGCAAAGCAGAACTTTGTCCCTACTATGAGTTCAGAGATGCAAGGAGTCACAATATCCAGATTAGCTGCCTTATCTCATAATCAGAACTGAAAGATCATCAACCTGAAACATGAGTTTGCTTCTCTCTCCACAGATGTTGCTTGACCTGCTGAGCACTTTCACATTTTCTAATCTTAAGTAACACCAAAGATAATGAATGCTTGATCTCGAATTGCAGCACCAAAGTGCTATTACCTGTGAATTACTTAATGCAGCAGTCCTGAAGACTATGATCCACAGGGGCTGGTTTAGCACAGGGCTAAATCGCTGGCTTTGAAAGCAGACCAAGGCAGGTCAGCAGCACGGTTCAATTCCCGTACCAGCCTCCCCGAACAGGCGCCGGAATGTGGCGACTAGGGCTTTTCACAGTAACTTTATTTGAAGCCTACTTGTGACAATAAGTGATTTTCATTTCATTTCATTTCACAGTGTGTAACAAGGTTGTTCGACTTGACAAGAAAGGTGTCCCTAACAATATTTAGACCAAGTGTCATCAATAGGATGGGGAAAAAATATCACTTAAGCCAATAGAATTTAACCGTGGGCTTTTAAATCACCATTTCACACTGCTCCCAGTACTGGTGACAGGCATGTTATAGTCAGTTCTTCACCAGAGTGTCATACAACTTAAAATGCTCTCTTAGTGTGACCAAATTTTGAAAAGGGCAGAATGAAATGAAATTAAATGAAAATCGCTTATTGTCTCAAGTAGGCTTCAAATTAAGTTACTGTGAAAAGCCTCTAGTCGCCACATTCCGGCGCCTGTTTGGGGAGGCTGGTACGGGAATTGAACCGTGCTGCTGGCCTACCTTGGTCTGCTTTCAAAGCCAGCGATTTAGCCCTGTGCTAAACAGCCCCTAACCAGAATGGTACTGTTGCTCATGTTCCAGATGGGTCTCATGACTGGACTATTTCAATGCTCTCCTGACAGGCCTCCCCTTTTCCATCTTACATGAACTTGGGATTGTTCAATGCTCCTTTGTCCAAAGCGAAAGGAGGGAGGGTTTTAGATTTACATAGAACATAGAACAGTACAGCACAGCACAGAACAGGCCCTTCGACCCTCGATGTTGTGCCGAGCAATGATCACCCTACTCAAACCCACGTATCCACCCTATACCCGTAACCCAACAACCCCCCCCATACCTTACTTTTTAGGACACTACGGGCAATTTAGCATGGCCAATCCACCTAACCCGCACATCTTTGGACTGTGGGAGGAAACCGGAGCACCCAGAGGAAACCCACGCACACACGGAGAGGACGTGCAGACTCCACACAGGGCATTGGGACTGTTTCTGGGGACGGTGGGACCCGCACAAGGTGGACGGTTTGCACCTGAAACAAAATGGGACCAGTATCCTTGTAGGGAGGTTTGCTAGTGCTGTTGGGGAGGGTTTAAACTAACTTGGCCCGGGACCCCGAGAGTAAGGTTCAGCAGGGAAAGATGCACAGCAAAAATTAGAAGAGACATCAAGTGAGCCAGGAAGGCAAAGAATGTCGAGACCAGTGAAGTCACATGGGAGTTTGGCGAGATTGCATGGTATTTATTTTAATGCAAGGAGTCTGACAAACAAGGCAGATGAATTGAGGGCATAAATTAAAACATGGGGGTACGATGTCATTGTTGTCACTGAGACATGGCCGAGAGGGGGGCAGGATTGGCAGCTCAATATTCCAGGATACAGGATCTTCAGGCGAGATAGGGAAGGAGGTAAAAGAGAAGGGGATGTCCCAATTTTGATCAGGGAATTAATTACAGCAGTAAGGAGGGATGATATCTTAGAAGTCTCTTCAACTGAAGCCATGTGGGTACAACTTAAAACCAAAAAAGGAGCAATCACATTGCTGGGTGTGTTCTATATGCCCCCTAACAGTCCGAGAGAAATAGAAGAGCAGATATATAGGAACATTTCAGAGAAGTGTAAACATAATAGGGTAGTGATAGTGAGGGATTTCAAATTTCCCAATATTAGTCAATATTCCCAATATTACTATGGAGTAGCCATAGTGTGAAAGGTTTAGAGGGAGCAGAATTCTTAAAATGCATCTAGAACTTTTAAAGCCAGGAAGTAGAACAACCTACATGAGAGGGGGCGGCCTGAACATAATTTTTGGTCACAAAGCTGGGCAAGTGGTTGAAGTATCAGTGGGGGAGCATTTTGCAGACAGTGATCATAACTCCATTAGGTTCAAGATTGTTATGGAAAAGGACATGGATGGGTCTTGATCAACGTGCTAACTGGCGGATGGCTGATTTTAATAAGATCACATAGGATTTGGCCAGAGTGGACTGGGAGAAGACATTTTTAGGTAAATCTGTGACAGAACAGTGGCACGCATTCAAGAAGGAAGTAGGGAGAGTACAGAGCCAACATGTTCCAGTCAACAAAATGGGTGGGACCAACAAATCCAGTGAACCTTGGATATCGCGGGATATACACTATTGGATAAAATGAAAAGGGAGGCTTATGGCAGATGTTGAGGGCTCACAACAGCAGAAGTGCTAAAGGGGTATAGAGCGCACAAACGGGAACTTAAAAAGGAAATTAGGAGATGCAAAAAGGGGACATGAAAGGATTCTGGCAGGTAAAATAAAGGAAAATTCTAAGTTGTTTTGCAAGTGCATTAAGAGTAAAAGGATAACTAGGGAAAGAATAGGGCCCATTAAGGAGCCCAATGGTAATTTTGTGTGGAGCTGGAGGGCGTAGGCAGGGTTTTAAATGAATACTTTGTGTCAGCGTTCAATCGTGAGAAGGACATTGTGGGTATAGAAATAAAGGAGAAGGGCTGTAATAAAATTGCAGATTGTCATAGAAAGGAGGTTCTGGGTGGTCTGTCATGCTTAAACGCAAACCAATCTCCAGGGCCAGATGAAATGTATTCCTGTCTGTTGAACGAGACAAAGGAGAAAATAGCTGGGTCACTGGCAATAATTTTCAATTCCTCTCTGGCCACAGGAGAGGTGCTGAAAGTCAGGAGGATAGCCAATGTAGTACCATTATTCAAGAAAGTAGGAAGGGATAAACCAGGAATCTACAGGCCAGTCAGTCTAACCTCAGTGGTGGAGCAATTCCGAGAGTCAGAATTAATCTGCATTTGGAGAGACAAGAACAGTCAGCATGGTTTTGTTAAAGGGAGGTCATGCCTGACCAACTTGATTAAATTTTTCGAAGAGGTGACCAGGTGTGTAGATGAAGGAAATGCATTTATGTAGTGTACTTGGACTTCAGCAAGGCTTTTGATAAGGTCCCACATGTAAACTGAGAGCAAAAGAGCCCATGGGATACAAGAAAATTTGGCAAATTGGATCTAGAATTGGCTGAGTTGCAGGAAGCAGAGGGTGATGGTCGAGGGGTGTTTTTCTTTTTTTTTATGTAGAGTACCCAATTATGTTTTCCATTTAAGGGGCAATTTAGCATGGCCAATCAACCTAACCTGCGCATCTTTGGGTTGTGGGGGTGAAACCCACGCAGACACGGGAGAATGTGCAAACTCCACACAGAGAGTGACCCAGGGCCGGGATCCAACCTGGGTCCTCAGCGCCGTAGGCAGCAGTGCTAACCACTGTGCCACCTTGCCTCAGTGGTGTTTTTCTAACTGGAAACCGGTATCCATGAAGTCCCACAGGGATCAGTGTTGGGGCCCTTGCTGTTTGTGGTTTATATAAATGATTTAGATATGAATGTAGGAGGGTTGATCAGTTAGCTTGCGATGATATGAAAATTGGTGGGGTGGTAAACGGTGAGGAGGATAGCCTTCGATTACAGGAGGATATCGACAGGCTGGCCAGTGGCAAATGGAATTCAATTTGGATAAGTATGAGGTGATCCACTTGGGCATGACTAACAAGGCAAGGGAATACATGATAAACGGCAGGACCCTGGGAAACACCAAGGATCAGAGGGACCTTGGTGTGCATATACACCCATCCCTTAAGGTAGCAGAGCAGGTGGATACAGTGGTTAAGAAGGCATATGGTATACGTGTTTTTATTAGCTGAGGCATAGAATTTATGAGCAGGGAGGTTACGCTGGAACTGTATAAAACATTGGTTAGGCCACAGTTAGAGTATTGTGTGCAGTTCTGGAATCCACATTATAGGAGGGATGTTATAGCACAGGGGTGGGCAAACTACGGCCCGCGGGCCGCATGCGGCCCGCCAAAGGTATTTCTGCGGCCCTCCAAGTCATTAATAAAAAAACATTTTTTTAAAAAAAATTTTTTTTTTTTAAAAAGGTTAATGGGTGGGGGGGGGGGGGGCTGTTGGGTTACTTACTGGTATAGGGTGGATACGTTGACTTGAGTAGGGGGATCATTGCTTGGCACAACGTGGAGGGCCGAAGGGTCTGTTCTGTGCTGTACTGTTCTATGTTCTATATGAGGCGCCCAGAATCATAACCGGGTGAAGTAATTATTTTACTTAATATACTATGCGGCCCTTTGTGAACTGTGAATTTCTGAATGCGGCCCTTGCACGGAAAAGTTTGCCCACCCCTGTTATAGCACCTGAAAGGTGCAGAGAGGAGATTTACAAGCATATTGCCTAGGCTGCACAGTTTTTGGTATGAAGAGATTGGATAGACATGGATTGTTTTCCTTGGAGCTCCTTTAGCCTTGTGGGGGGGGGAACATAATTGAGATGTATACAATTATGAGGGGCAGAGTTAGAGTAGACAGGAAGAAGCTTTTCCCCTTGGTGGAGGGATCAAATACCAGGGGGCACAGATTTAAGGTAAGGGGTAGGAGGTTTAGAGGGATGCGAGGGAAAACTTTTTTTACCCAGAGGGTGGTGTGAGGGTGGAACCCGTTGCCTGAAAGGGTGATGGAGGCAGAGACCCTAATATCATTTAAGAAGTATTTAGATGTGTACTTGTGATCCCGGAGCATACACAGCTATGGGCCAGTGCTGCAAAATGGGATTAGAGTTGTTAGGTCGGCGCAAACTCGAGGGCTGAAGGGCCTTTTCTGTGCTGTACTCTACGACTCTGCTGCCTGTTTCCTGACTCAAACCAAATAGCTATCCTTCAAATTTGTAATGTCATAATTACATATCTGTGACGTTGTTACGAACCATTACAAAGTATTTATAGCACAGAAAGGGGCCATTCTGCTAAATAGGTCTAAACTGATGTATAGACGCCCCATGAGTTTCCTCCCACCCGTCTTCATCTTAATCTTCTTTTCTCCCTCATGTACTCATCAAGTTTCCCCTTGATTTAGTAAAACTCGGTATCGCTGGCAAAAAAAAAAGTACTTTCCAAAGCGGTCTCACCAAATCTTAAACCAATGGATCCAATTTATCTTTACATTGGGAAGATTGGCTGAAAATCTCATCTCTTATTCTCCTTTACCTCTGGCTTTAAAAAAACAAAACAAATACCCTTGCTTCAGAATTATAAAGCAGAAAAACTAGGAAGGCATTTGCTATCTGTTGGGCAACGCATCTTTGTGACATCATGTAAGAGGGTCAGCTTGATCTCTGGCCTCCTGAAGAAGCCTACTTACACTACGAAGGCCACATGGACACAATTGGATGGTCAGTTGCGGCTCAGTGTGTAGTACACTGACCCTTCAGTTTGTGAATCCAAATATCACTCCAGAGACCGGAGCACAAAATCTAGGCTGACCACCAATGCTGGAGGAGTGCAGCACTGTCAAAGGTGCCATTATTTGGACTTGACATTAAACTGAGTTTTCACTAAGATCCTAAAAGATCCTGTGGCACTTCGATGAGAAGATTTCCCTGGAGTTCTGGGGCACAATTCACCCCAAAAATGACTGTCATTTTGGGCTGGTTTGGTGGGGTGATTCCCGCCAGTGTTTTTGGCGAGATCCAGACCTGTATTCACCTACACTTAAGTAATTTTTTGAGATTTGAGTTTCTCAACAGTAAATCTCACCTAGAATTTGTTTCTGTCGTGGGGAACTAAACTCACCAGTCAGACCAGCTCCTCCGAGATCAAGAGGCATTTTGAAAGGGTGCTCCAATCTCAAAAGCGATGGTGAACCCCCCCAACCACAGACATCGGCAACACCCCGAACCCTCGTCCCTAATGGACAACCTCCCTCATCACAACAAATCATCGTGCCCCCCCCCTCCCCCCTCCAACACCGTTTCAAGGGCATGGCCTCCCTTCAGGGACTGCCAATCTGGCACCCCGCCAGTGCCCTTCCCTATCCCCAACCATATAGGGCACCCCTATGGCTTCCAAGCCCCCTGGGTGCGGGCACCAGATGGCCAAAAGATGTGCAGATTAGCAGGAGTTATGGGGGTAGGGATTGGGTCTAGGCTCTGTGCTCTTTCAAAGGGTCAGGGCAGACCTGATGGGCCAAATGGCTTCTTCTGCACTGTATGGATTCTATGCATCATGCTTGTGGAGGCCAATACCAGTTGGTGCACGGGTTAGGCCTCGCCGATGCGGCCGGTGACTCCCGGGAGACGGAAGAATGTGGACTTAAACACACTGTATATTTAGATGAGCATAATGCCTCATTTCAATATTATTATCTGGGTCACGTCCAGTGAGGGTGTGATCCAGACTGTGCCAGGCATCGCGAATCAGGTGACTTTCGATCAGCTTGCCACCAAGCCCGTTTTGGGCCTCTCCCTCGATGCACTCAGCGTAATGGGATTGGTGATGGGCGCAACACAGCCTAGTTGATATTTATCTTTCGCCTAAAATAGGTTATCTGATCATTATTACGTTGCTCTATGTAAGATTTTGCTGTGTGCAAAGTGGTTTCCATTTTTCCTAAATTACAACAATGACTACACTCCAAAAGGACTTCATTGCCTGAAAAATGTTTTGGGGTGCCTTGGGGTCGTGAAAGACATGTCAGAATTTATTTTAATACAGAAGCTCAGCATGAGTCAGGTGGGGATTTTAAAAAAAGAATCTGCTTAATCAGCCTGCTGCCTTCACTGCTGCTGTAAGCAACATCGACAGACTTGGCTTCAATGTGCAAGTTTCTGGTTGAAATTGTAAAGTCACTGGAACAAAAACAACACTGGACGAGGACGTGATGAATGTGGACTGCATCATGGTTGAGTGCAAGAAGAGGACTTCTCATCCGCACACAATATCTCTTGCACTAACACCAGCAATCAAACATCCACCAATTGAATTGAAGAAATAATTTAGCCCATTATTCAGCCACATTGCACTCCCCGTTATAACAACCTGGATGTGCTCCTCTAGTTAGCCAGTCTAAAAAGGGACAGCTCACTGGTTACGATGTACTCTTGGTTGACAGCAGTTAAAAGAGCATGGATACTGGAGGTCAGGCTATTACGTGGTGATGGCACTTTCTCGAATACCAGCTGACTTCAATATATTCTGCTCATCAAAATGAGAGATGTCAATGCTGGAGAATAAAATGCTTTTTCTTTCAGACTTCTCTGTGTGATAACAACCCCAGTATCAAGAGCTCCTAGTTAAGGTACGGTGCAGGTCACATGCAGGACCCATTCCACCCTGCATCAGTGGTCTCCCTTAATGGCTCATGCCAGTCATCCTATGGCCTAATCAGGTAGGAATGGCAACTAATGTTAAATCAGGGTCAGTTTTGGTTTGAGACTGTCCAAGCTCACATGACATATCGGCCTCACAGGAGAACCCTCACTTCATTATTCTGGTACGGCCTAAATACATTTAAATACTCAATAGTCTTGCCTAGGCTCAAATACAAAGACTGGTGTGGGGAGGCAGTACCAGAGGGCATGGAATGATGGCCAGCATCCGTGGCTTTTGTTGAATGTGAATAAAAGGAAGAAAGCTGTAGAGGAAATAAATAAATAAGAAGTCGGTATGTGGCGGCAAGGGGGGGGATGGGATATTTACAAGGTCATTAAAGTATCCATTGAAGAGAACATCAAATACAATAATATGTTCATGTCTAACATGTTTAATAAACTGTTCTAACAAACGTCTAAACTGGATAAGCTTTTATTTATTCATAGAATTCTGTAGTAAATCCTTTCCTTCCAGACAGCTGCTTAACTGGACCTGTATTGTGAATTAGCGTAGGAGGAATGAAAGTTTATAACACATAGTAGGTCCCTATTATGCCAAGTACAGTGGTTACAGTGTCCATATGAAATACGTTTCGATTCATGAAATTTTTAAGCAACATTTTTGCTGTTGGTTACAAATTCTCAAACTCATGAATTTATTAAGTACTATTACAAATGAAACTGTTGGAAAATTTGCTACAGTGCAAGCATGCTCAGTACCGTGCCTTTCAGCTTCCCCTATAGAAATGAAGGTACAGCATGCCACGTAGGAACACACTGAGCTGTTTACTCTGGCAGTTAGTGGCATAATGGTGTTGGAACATTATATCTGAAAATGGGCTCTGCTGAACATTATCCATCCACAGGGATCACAGGAAACAAAAGCACAAAAATTACAATTTGATTGTCACCGATTTGCAAAATGTTTCCCATCAATCTTTTTACCCTTTGGTTCAAAGGTGCCACACTTTAGAGGATGTAACTAGTCGGGTAGATAAAGAGGAACCAGAATACTTGGATTTCTAAAGGACATTTGATAAAGTGACGGACAAAAGGCAAATACACAAGATAAGGGAATTGCAGGGTAATATATGAGCGTGAATGGAGGATTGGTTAGTGGGCAGGAAGCAACAAGCCAGGATAAACAAGGCATTTTCAAGTTGGAAGGCCGTAACTCATGGAAGACTGCAAAGCACAGCGCTGTGGTCTCAGCTATTTGCAATCTACATTAATGATTTTGAAAAAGGGACACAGCTTTCTGACAATACTAAGCTTGGTGGGAATGAATGTTGTGAGAGGAACACAAATACGCTGCAAAGAGATATAAAGAGATATAGGGCAGGATTTTTCTCCCTCCGCCATGTGTTCTATAGCAGCGGAACGCGGTTCGCAAATGGCTGGCTGCGGGATCTTCTGGTTCCGCCTTCGTCAATGAGGTTTCCTGTTCCACTCCATACCACCATTAAACCCATGGCAGGGGTGCGCTGTCGGTTTTAAAACCATTGCTTTTCAAATATATATATATTATTCTGTCGGAGCCACTTTCTGGGCTGTTTGATGTTGCTGTTTTGTTTGTTATCAATGAAATTTTGTAACAAAAATATTTTTTTTAAATTGGAGGATTTATAAAGTCAGCATATCCCTAAAAATGAGTGACTCCTGTGACTTGTTCAAGCTCAAGTTTGAATCATAGAATGGTTACACCACAAAAGGAGGCTATTTGACCATTATGTCTGTGCCAACTCTCTGCAAGAGCAATTCCACAGTTCTATTCTACTTTTTCTTGTATTCCTGCAAATCATTTCTCTTCAAAGAATGGAAGCACATTACTGCTGTACCACATATGTTCATTGCTGAATTGACATTCAATGAAATAATTTAATTCATTCCGGTCATGTAACAAACTTGTTAAAATGAAAAACAATCCAAAAGTCTTCTGTAGGCATTTAAATAATAAAAGGGTGGTAAAAGGAGGAGGGAGGCCAAATAGAGACCAAAAATTAGAATATCAGCATGAAGGCAGAGGGCATGGTTAAGGTACTGAATAAGAACTTTGCATCCATATATACCAAAGACGGTTCCCAAAGAGGGAGTTAGTTGAGACACTGGATGGGCTAGAAATTGATAAAGAGGTATTGGATAGGCTGCGATGCTTTTAGTAAGTCATTAGAGCCAGATGCAACGCATCCAAGGGTGCTGAGGGAAGCAAGGGTGAAATTGGGAAGACATTGGCCATAATCTTCCAAACTCCCCTCAGACTCAGGGGTGGTGTCAGAGACCCAGAGAATTGCAACTGTTCAAAAAACAGGTGTACGGATGAGCCCAGCTGACAGGCCATGCTGTTTAATCTGGGTGATAGGAAAGCTTTAGAAACAATAAATGGAAAAAAAATTAATAGTCACTTGGAAAAATGTGGGTTAACTTAGGAAAGCCAGCATCAAATTATGTTTAAACTAACCTATTTGAATTTTTGATGATGTAATAGAATGGGTTGTTTTTTTTTAAATTTAGAGTACCCAATTAATTTTTTTCAATTAAGGGGTAATTTAGCGTGGCCAATCCACCTAGCCTGCACATCTTTGGGTTGTGGGCACGAAAACCATGCAAACACAGGGAGAATGTGCAAACTCCACACGGACAGTGACCCAGAGCCGGGAAAGAACCTGGGACCTTGGCGTCGTGAGGTAGCAGTGCTAACCACTGTGCCACCGTGTTGCCTATAAAATGGGTTGTTGAGGATAATGCTGTTGATGTGTTGTACACAACTTCCTAAAGGCATTTGGTAAAGTTACACATTGAATCCCTACAGTGCAGAAGGAGGCAATTCAGCCCATTAGGTCTGCATCGGCCCTCCGAAAGAGCACCCAAACTAAATCCACTCCTCCACCCTATCTTCGCAACCACAAAATCCCACCAAATGTGCACATCTCACCTATTTTATAACCTCACACTACCCATGTTATACTTCATCTGACACCTTGTTGCAGTCACTTAACCTGTCTATGGGCAGAATATTCTGTCGAACCCTTTCTCAGCATCCGCAGATATTTTTTTTTTTTAATTTAGAGTACCCAATTTATTTTCACCAATTAAGGGGCAATTTAGCGTGGCCAATCCACCTACCCTGCACATGTTTGTGTGTGGGTGCGAAACCCACGCAAACACGGGGAGATTGTGCAAACTCCACACGGACAGTGACCCAGAGCCGGGATCGAACCCGAGACCTCGGCGCCATGAGACTGCAGGGCTAACCAAGATTGCTGCAGTGGTTGGAGAAGCAGAGGTAACAACATTCAGAACCCGCCATATGTTAGCTGATAGCTGCCGCCCCTGTCTGGTCCTGTGCAATTACCTCCTGGACACAGACTTCCAATCGCAGCGCCAGCAGTACCTCAGCCAATATCTTGGCATCCATGTTTGAAAGAGAGATGGAACCACATTCCGAGGGAGCCTTATCCTTTTTCATAATGAGGGAGCTGGAGGCCTGTGAGAGTGTATTGGGCAACGATCCCCGAGCAAAAGAATCACTGAATGTATCTACTATCAATGGTACAAACCGGTCCATAAACGTCTTCTAAAACTCAGGGCCAAGGGCCTTACCTGTTTGCATCAGCCTAATGCCCCTCAGGACCTCCTCAAGAGCTTAACAGAACCTCCAGCTCGACCCTACTCTCTCTCCCCACCACTGGGAAGGGCAACCCGTCCAAGAACTCTGCCTTGTGCAACCCACTCCCCGGGGGCACTGACGAAAAAGATCCAAATAGAAAGCTTCAAATGCTGCATTAACCTCCCACGGAGTGGAAATAATGCTGCTGCCCGAGTCCCTGATCTGTACGATCTCTCGGGAAGTTGCCTGCCACCTCAACTGATGAGCAACGAGGTGGCCTGCATTCTCCCAGTGTTCATACACCATCCCCCTTGAGCGCAGCAGCTGGCCCACCCCCTCAGACTGGTCCATTTTAGGCTCCAGTACACAATTGAAGTTCCCTCCCAGAACCAGCTGGTTCATGCCTGGATCTGGGGGAGAAGCCAACAGATTCCTAATAAACACCACATCATCCCAGTTGTGGGCATAGACATTTAGCAGAACCACCCGTGTACCCTCCAGAGACCCACTAACTACTACGTACCTACCGCTAGGATCCGCCATGACCTTGGTGGCCGATAGGGGTGGCCCGCTTATGAACTACAATTTCTGCACCTCGGGCCCTTCCATCAAAGCCTGAGTGCAACACACAACCCACCCACCCCCTCCGCAGTCTGGTCTGATCTCTCAGCCGCAAATGAGTTTCCTGCAAAAACACCACATCAGCATAAAACACTCGACCTCTTCACTGGGCCACCCAACCGCCTTACATTCCAGGTAACCAACCGAATTGAGGGTCTTGACTATATGAGTTGATACCTAAATGAAATCTCAAATAACTGCACTAATAGTAAAACTAGCCAATTGTAGGAAAAAGCAAAATTGGCCTTTCCTTCGTCGCTACAACCCAAAGATGTGCAGGGTAGGTGGATTGGCCACGCTAAATTGCCCCTTAATTGGAAAAAATGAATTGGGCACTCTAAATATAAAAAGAAATTGACAGTTCCTTAACATTTAAATTAATGGGGTGTTTTATTAGTTTAAAAAGTATGAACATTTTGCTTGCTCATCATTACAGTTGGTTGAAATCTGAGTCGAAGATAGTTATAAAGGGCATAAAATTTCACATGCCCATTAAGATTTGACAAAATTCTGGTTTTAAAAATACAGTTTTTATAAACTTTGTTACTTTAGTGTCAACTATCCCAGCAAAAGCTCCACTATCTACTCTGGAAGTTCAAAACCTCAACCCAATGGCCTCCAGCTGAGAAATACTTTTCCAGTTTTGAGTCTTTTTACATCTAAGTTTATATTTTAACTGGTACAGTAAATATTCAAGCTACAATTTGCAAATAGTTTTGGTTGGAGAGGATAAATTGACTGCAAGTGATATCACTTTCTATTGTAAGGCAGTCTTTGCAAACACAGAAGAACACTAGTGAGGCCCACATCATTTAGGAAAGTGTCATGACGTTTGAGGAACAGGGTACTGGAGGAGGTTATACAGTGAGTTTTCCTGCAATATGCACAGTTAAGCTCAACAGCACATCTCATCCAATATCAGCACCGTTTATATTGAATCACTACTCCGTAATGAGGTTATATTATAAACTAAAAAGGCATGCCAATCCCTCAAAACACAAATTAGTCTTAATTTAGCAATTAATTTAATTTGTAATCGAATTGCCCAATGGGAATCTGTCCAACTTGACTGTTCAAATTAAATAAGTTTCAATTTTGCATAATCTTTCAAAACAAAATAATCAAGGAGCTGAACCTAAACCAGTCCCTCAGGAGACCCACTTAAAATAAAATGGATGGGAGAGATGTGCAGAGTGCAGGATTTTTTTAATATCTTGGACTGCACAATTATACTGCACATCAGGACCTGGTGTGGGACAACCTGTTTGGGGAGGGGAGGGTGGAACTGTTACACTTCAGGGCTCCCGCATAGAGCTTGCTGATGCAGAAACGGAAGTTAGTATTCAATCAACAATTCCAATCCTTTATTAATTATTTAGTATTTCCTACCATTCTTCCCGTTATCCAATGTTTCCAGTTGTTCTACTTCTCATGGTATTTGTTCTCTCTCATTCCTGCTCTTCAAGTTGTTATTTTTCTTCGGCTTTGTATTAATTTTGTGACACTCTTCCACCTTCCAGCTATTTCCCTGTGTACTGACTTGCTCATCCCTTCCCCTATTGATTCCCTCCCCCTTGACCCCAAATATTGATCAAAATAGGCCATGGCGGGACGGCGGGCGGGAGGCAGCCGCGCAATGGAGGGCTCCCGTTCGGGAACGGCATTTTTGGGGCTTTAAGCCCGGTCCCAGGGTCCATGGAGGCTGCAAAAGCAGGGAGAAGGCACAGAGGAGGCACAATGAAGGCACAGTAAAGGAAAATGTCGAGGGTGAGCAAAAAAACGTCCGTAAAAAAAACAGCTGAAGGTCCGTCGGGGAGTGGAAAGGTCACCGCGGGGTCACCAAGGAAAATGGAGGCTGGGGCACCAGGGGAGGCCGCATTGCTTATGGTTGAATAAATAACTACGGTGATGGCTGCGGAATTTGAAAGGCAGTTTACAAAATAAATGGAGACAACGAGGAAGGAGATGAGGGAGGTTTTGAGTGTGCTGGTGGAGGAGGCGATTTCCCCGGTGACGGCGGCGGTGGCAAGCGCAGTGGCGGAGGTGCAGGAGCAAGGGGAGGCGCTGAAGGAAGTGGAGGAGACATTATTGCAGCACGGTGATCAACTTACCTCGATGGGGAAGGAGATGCGGAAGGTGATGGAGATTAACAAGGATCTGCGAGGAAAAATGGAAGACCTGGAAAACAGATCTAGGCGACAGAATTTGAGGATTGTGGGGCTGCCCGAAGGAGTTGAAGGGCCGAGGCCGACTAAATATTTTGCCGCGATGCTGGCGAAACTATTGGGGGAGGGGGAGGATCCCTCCCGGTATGAACTGGATCGGGCTCATCGGTCGTGGAGGCCTGTACCAAAGGCGAGTGAACCGCCGAGGGTAGTGACTCTGTGCTTGTGAAGGAGAAGGTCCTGTGCTGGGCCAAGCAGAAGCGGGTGGTGCAGTGGGCTGGAGCTGGTATACGTGTATACCAGGACTTTACGGTGGAGCTGGCGAGGAGGCGGGCTGCTTTCAACCGGGTGAAGAGGGCACTGTACATTAGCAAGGTGCAGTGCGGCACTGTATATCCAGTGAAGCTGAGGGTGACTTACAAGCTCAAGGATTTTTATTTTGGAACGGCGGAAGCAGCGGAGGAGTTTGCGAAGGCAGAAGGACTGTGGCAGAACTGAGAAATTGAGAAATGGCCATGTGCCGATGTAACCTCATGACTGTATTTTCTTCTTTTTTGTTTCACTGCGTGCGGGTGTATGGGCTAAAGGAGCTAATGTTGTATATATTTGGACAAGGGAAGTGATGGGACTTTCACTCGAAGTGAGGGCTCTTTGGGGTGTAGGTGGATATGCGGGGTTTGTGTGTTAAACGGGAATGTCTGGGCTTTCCTGGGGCTGGGCAATGGGAAAGGGACCCGGGTGGGGGCCTCCAAGCTGGCCGGTTTAAGCCGGCCAGTGAACAGGAGTGAGCTGGGGGGAAGGGCAGCAGAACAGGATTCGAGTGGTCTAGCCGGGGTGGAAAGTTGGGTGGAAGGAACCGAGGTTGGGGGGAGGAGTTTTACAAGAGGTAGTGGATGGGAGGAGTTGGAAGGGGGGGGGGGGGTGTTTACAACTCTTGGGTATCATGTACGGTACTCTTTCAGAGGTTGGATGCCGTTGAGTGTGGTTGGGGGGGGGGGGGGGGGGTCCTGGACTCCTTTTTCTTTTTCTCCTTTGTTTTTTGTTTCTACCGTGGGAGGGTTTGTTTTATTGGATGCATATATTGACAGGTGGGTCGTTGTTTTGGGTGGTGGGAGGATGGGATCGTTGTTATTGTTAAGGGGATTGATTTTGTATTTGTTACCGTTTACTGTCTGTGGGTGGGGTGTACATTTTGAAGGAAAATGTAAAAATGGAGAATAAAAAACATTTATATTAAAAAAAATAGGCCATGGCTACTCCCAAAGCCTTCAAAATAAGCAGTGAAGAAAATCTTCAGAGCACATAGATCTGCTTCAAAAGATTGCACCTCCCCTTTCTGGTACTGCAGGGGGACAACATTATAAAATATCAGCCTGGTAAAGCTTCATATGCTTCATTTTGCATCAAGATCAAAAGCTGAAAGTTGACACAATGAACGTACAGTATTATCGTTATGGGCTATCAGATTCAGGAACAATAAAACTCAAAATTCTTCACTGCAAGGGGAAATGGAAATTCGTGGTTTGAAAAATCTGTTCATAGCGCTGAGAAACGGTTATTACCTACAGATCAAACTGATAAAATTCAACACAAATTATCAGCACACAGCAACAATATTTACTCAAAATGCTATGCTGCAAAGTCAAATGCACATTTCTTTGAGTTGCTTCATCATCCAAACCCAAATGCTTCCCAGCTGTAAAACCAACATGCAACGGCCTAAATTAGTTTTAAATCACACTTCGAAGTCTTTTTCCTAAAAGCAGATATTTCGGGACATCAGTGGGAGGTTAATGACTGAGATAACATTTCTGAAAAATTAGCCAGTTTCCTACTGTTCTACAACTTACCAGAGGAAGTTCTCTGAAAACTGGCATGTACTCTGGTGCCTTAGCAAGCAGTGCACAAAGCTGCATGCTTGGCGAACCTTGGAATTACCAGATTCATGTCTTAGGAAGAGTGGTGAACAGAAGCAATAGATTAGTAGAATTTAACATATGAGATTTCGCTGCCCAACCTCTTTCCCGCCATCTGACCCCCCCCCCCCCCCGCCAAAAAGCAACAAAAAAGAAAACTATTTATTTTCACAAAGTTAATTCTGATATCCTCGGTGCCTTACACGGAGCTGTAATTTTGTAAACTGAAACAAGAGTTTCCATGCAAACGGTACAAAGCTAAAACAAACACGTTCTCTTACTGCCAAATGCCATGTGGTGAAAGACATTCATGAGGTTCATTAATATTCTGGGTTCGCACTCTTACTGTTTCCTACTGGTTTCTTGCTGTTCCTTTAGATGATGAACTTGACCATGACCTTCACTAGAGGATATTTTCCGCTTCATTCTGCCTTTCAGTTCTCAATTTCATTGGGTTCCCATGTCTTTGTGAAGTATCGCAGTGCTGTCACTGGGCTGATTTAAAATAACACACTGGTACCAATATGCAAAGGAAAAATTGCACTGAAGTCAATATACTTTAACGTGGTGTGAATATGCTCCATCTTAAATTACTTCTATCACTACATCACCAGTGACATGCCTATTACCATGTGTTACACACTAACATTAAATACTGTTACTCTCTAGTCAAGCTTAACACAGTTTGGAAAGAATTGAATTGTACTGCTGGCTACTTTCCAACTTTATGTTGACACAGTACGAACATTTCACTAATCCATCACACTTTACTGAAAGTGTGATGTCAATGCTGCAACTAGGCCTCCAATCAGTACTTACAGCAAGACTGCTGGGGTTTTTTGTTTTTTAATGTGTTCAGACTCTTTTGCTCCTTCCACCCACAACCACCCCCCACCAGGAAATTAACACACACCATCCTGTGAAAAAAGGAGTGAAAGAAATTGAAGGGCAGGTAGAAAGGACACAGAAGAGAATGAAAGAGGAGAGGAAAGCAAAGAGGGGTGGGGGGTGGAGAAAGAAAATGTTGTTTAAAAGGGGAAAGAAAACTTGCATTTATAAAGCATTTTTATCAATGCCCAGAATGTCCCAAAACATTTTACTGTCAATATGACAAAAAGAATGACTAACCTGTCTTTGATGTTACATGAGGGAACATAACTGACCAGGAAACAGAAAAATCACCCGCTTCAATTACCGCCTTGGGGTCTTTTATGTCCATTAAGGTAGCTGACAGGGTTTCAATTTAACATCTCAACCAAAAGGCAGAAATTCCCAATGCATTAAACAAAACACTTAAATGCACTTCAAGTGGCATGATGTACAGAGTTATAGCCCAAGGGCTGGAAGGCGAGATGCTTTCTCGGCCAGCACAGACACAACAGGCCAAATGGATTGCAAAAAGATGTAGAAACCTTAAGAACAAGGGACAGATGGTCTGGTGTTGGAGTGGGGGGTGGAAGGGAGGGTAAGCTATCTACCTCTGCCTTAAAAATATTCAGTGGGTCTACAGCGGAGAGTTTCAAAATCACATAACCCTCGGAGAGAGCAAAAAGGCATTCTATTTTTGTCTCCCACTTGACAAATCTAATGCAGCAACACATCAACTTAAAAATGATAGGTGTTGAGGTAAATCAAGTCTTGGGTTAAGGATACATGTTGCACAACTGATGCACTGCACAGTGGGAAATAGAACTTTAATTTGTCTTTGAGGATGGAAGGATATGTTTTATTTTAATTCAAAGTCAGTCAGAATAGTTAATATGAAACCCCTGTGTCCCTCTCAGAACTGAGGCAATCTACCTTTTGATTTTTCAGTGAACTTTGGATCACTGATTAATTCTCAGTGTGTTAAACTCTTTCATCGCTGTAACTCAAAAATACATTCACCAGTGTCCAACTTTCACTTTCATAAATATAAAGGAAACCTACATCGCAGATTTTTAATGGTCTGCAATTGGATCCAGCTTTTGCATTGCTTAATGTCTGGATACAGGAAGTGTCCTTTGATGTATTTGCAATACATATTGAAATTACAAACGGTTTGGAAAATTGACTTTTCTAGATCTTTGGAATTTTAAAAATACTATAGTAAAAGTAGTTTGATAAGGAGGAGTGGGTCAAATCTGAGAGGCAACTACCAACAATGCAGCTATTATAACCGTTCACACCCAAAAGAACTATATTTAATTCCCAGTAACAATATGCTTCAATTACTGCGTATCTTACATACTACCTACAAATATTGATCATCATTGGTCGCTCTTACTCTTCAGTAACTGTCAGCTGTGATATAAAAAGTAAAAGCACGGATGCAAAACATGATCGAGTTTCAAACCACTCACATCCTTAAATAACCACCAGCTGCTTTGTTAGAGGTTTGGTCTGTAAAAGAGTTCAACCCCTCAGCGACACTTCCTGTTTTGTGTCAACAGTGTGGTTTCAGATGCACATTAATGTAAAAACAGCAGGCTGACTTGGGAGCTAGGTGAGTAATTTTATCCCCAAGCACATCAAAACATAGCGACAGGAGCAGGCCGTTCAGTCCCTCGAGTCTGAACCAAATGGCGCCAGAAAGTAGCCTCACACTAGGTGCAAAACACCATTAGTTCTTCGAATGTTTCAAATTTGAATATGTTTATAATGTTAGAGACACCCAATCCTCCTTTTGGCTTTCTTTTAACAATATTTATCTGACTGAGCAGTGCTCCCTTATTGTTAGTCAAAGATGAATGCAACTTGAATGTGCAGGAGATACTCCTCTGGTATCGGTATTGTATTGCCTTAACGACGGTGATTAGTGCGCGTCTTGATGTATGGAGAGCACTGCAGAATATCAAACACACGTATTTTAAAAACAAAACAGCACCATTTTTGAATACAGCCTAAGATGAAGTGCGACAAATAAAACCAAGGACACAAACATAAAATTATGCAATTAGTTTTCTGTAA
Organism: Scyliorhinus canicula; assembly: GCF_902713615.1. Lineage (NCBI taxonomy): Eukaryota > Metazoa > Chordata > Chondrichthyes > Carcharhiniformes > Scyliorhinidae > Scyliorhinus > Scyliorhinus canicula. The sequence goes on from NC_052160.1 coordinate 25,762,850, forward strand.
GAAGCCAATGATAACAAAGTCTTGCCCTGAATAATTGCTCCTTCAATTAAAAGGCTGCTTCCTCTGCCAAGTAAAACTACATAAATTCTATGGCGTGCTCCATTTATTCTGCAACTGTTATGATCAATCTTACTTTATGATCAAGTTGCAAACTAAACGCTAGATGGTGACAGCTGTATTTAACCTTTAGCTTGCACAAACATACTGACTAGCTTCAGTGACACACTTGCATATGTTGAATCATACGGCCAGTGCACTGCACTCCCTTAATAAATTTGAAATATTACTAATTTACTGTTTGAATCTTGCTAAGGCCTTTTATTTGATCCAAGTGTAAGTGCAATTCTAGTCACCCACACACAAGATCAGACAAACCAGATCAGACGCTGGTAACCTTATATCACAAGAGTACAATGACGCAAGCAACCAGAGAAATACTGTTCTTTTTATAGTGCAATTGCTACTTGGGGCTAATCAAAACCCTACTTACAAAACCAAGCAGTTCTTGAAATTCAAATTAATTGAGGAAATTAGATTCACATTTCTAGTTATGGTTATCGTAGTTGAAGGTCACACAATTAACCTGACATTGTATTTATAAATTTGTCCTTTTGCTGCAAATATAAAATTCCCAGAAGTATGTGCTGTAGCTTGTCATTTCCAGAACACATTTACTTTAATGGCTCTTGCAAGTTTATAAACAACTGCAATCAGCTCACAGTCCAAAAGTTCAGTTTAAAAAGTAATGGCTAATGTACCATTGCCATAATTTGTAATTATATATTGCTAATTTTTTATATAAAAGGAATCCCTTTTTTGCTAATCAAAGGGAGGATCAATAGTGCTATAGAACAGAAGATTTTACAATTTTGAGCACCCCACATCACCATTAAGAACTCCCCATGTTCGGAATATCATAGCCAGCCTCAATGTTTTTTTTTATTTTTTAAATTTAGAGTACCCAATTCATTTTTTCCAATTAAGGGCAACTTAGCATGGCCAATCCACATAGCTTGCACATTTTTGGGTTGTGGGGGCGAAACCCATGCGAACACGGGAAGAATGTGCAACCTCCACATGGACAGTGACCCAGAGCCGGGATTGAATCTGGGACCTTGGCGCCGTGAGGCCTGCAATGCTAACTCACTGCGCCACCGTGCTGCCCACCAGCTGCAATGTTAAGCATCGTACGCTTTTTCCCCAACCTCAGAAGTGAACTGTTTACCAATAAAAATATTTTTTTTTAAAAAGTGAACTGTTTTGTGAGCTCCACCCTCACTTATTTGCAACTAGATTCTTTGCTTATAAAATATTGTGGGAGAAACAAAGCCGTCAGTCTCAAGCTACAATGTGAAAATGTTGTTTTTAAAAGTATCTTAAAAGGAATAAGATAAGCAGAGTTCTGAAAACACACAATCCCACAATGCAGGTCATGAGGTGTTGCCAAGGGGTTTAAGCTCTAAAGTATGGCTGCTGAAACCTGGGGCTGCGGGTGTGGTTGGCAGTTGATGAGTGTTTGCAGGTCTTTCATCGCACATTACATAGTAATTCTTAGCAAGAGCCCTGTGCTAGAACTGTTAGCAATCCACCCTGCCTACCTTTCGACCACATTCTCAATCCTTTTCATCATACTACTAGTTCTTCTCAACCTCAGCCTCCTACAAATCCCCAATGTCCTCTACGCTGCATACACCTCGCAATTCAAATCATTTTGTAGCAATCAGTTATCAATTAGGCATCTTTCAGCAGTTCATACATCACCTTTAGTGGTCTCCCACAGCACAGTTAGTCCCACTGCGTGTTCCTTAACTGCTCACTCCATAACCAACCTTAGATTTTCACAGTAACTTCATTGAAGCCTACTTGTGACAATAAGCGATTTTCATTTCATTGTACCATACATCGGCAGCACAATGGTTAGTACTACTGCTTCACAACGTCAGGGACTCTGGTTCGATCCCGACCTCGGGTGAGCATGTGGAGTTTGCACATTTTCCCCGTGTCTGTGTTGGTTTCCTCCGGGTGCTCCGGTTTCCTCCCACAGTCCAAAGATGTGCAGGTTAGGTGGACTGGCTGTGCTAAATTGTCCCTAAGTGTCCAATAGTTAGGTGGGGTTACGGGGATAGAGTGGGAGATTAGCCTTAGGCAGGGTGCTCTTTCAGAGGGTCGGTGTGGGCTCTATGACCAGATGGCCTCCTTTTGCACTTCAGGGATTCTATGATCTGGGTTGAGAATGATCTGTGTCTAGGCTTTAGATAGAGAGAGAGAGAGAGAGAGAAAGAGAGAGGGAGAGTGTATCTAGGCTGCATAAATAATGGAACAGCATGACAGGGTAAAGCACAAAATATTAGTTTGATTTTGATGTCCTGCAGAGAGCTGGGTTTATGGTGAAAATTCGAGAGTTATTAAAAATCTTTACCAAAAATGAGCAGCAGTGAACTGACATGGGTGTGCTGTATCAACCAACCCTTCCACCATCAATAACCAGTGAACCGGGACAGTCAGCCTCGGGTGTCTGATTGGAAAAGTGTGGGGTGGTGCCATTAGAGATCTGAAAAATTGATTTCCTGGACCAGAGAGTGCATGGTGGTGAGTGTAAAAGGTTTTGTGAGGGAGAGGAATTGAGTAACAGAACTTCTGCATGAGCTAAAGTCGGCATGGTGGGTGGGATTAGTCGTGGAAGTGTCAGTTCAGGGTTAGGGAATGAAGCACTGAGCAAGCAGCCAAGAGGTCCAGACTGTCACTGCAAGAGGCAAGTTGGTACTGCCAAAAGCCAAACAACACAAACTAAGTTTGGTCAAAATTGGGAAGATAAATTAGATAATTTTGCAATGTGGACCAAAAATAAACAAGTCATTAACAGTAATCATAAAGAAACATCTCAAAAATGTACCTGATGAACAATATTTATACAAAATTATTTACCTGTATTGCATAATAAAATAGCTAGAGTAATTAAATTAAATGGACTATACAGCAAAAGCAAAGTGAAATTTGACAAGGAGTCTCTGCACAACTGTAAAATGAAGTTGGCAATGATGTTGGCAACAGGAAGCAGAGTGCGTAAGTGCTACATGTGGTCAAACAGCAGCGTACAGATGTTAAAATTGAATTCTGAAAGCTGGAGACAGACAACTGGAGGAATTTGGTTGGTGCACTATAACCAGATGTTTAAAATTAAAGGCAGATTATCTAACCAGTGGAGTTATGTTCCATGTTCAGACAATAATTATCTTCCATACATCCTTAAGAGTTAATGATTTTGCATCCAAAAAGCAATATTATGTTATCAGACATGAGGAGTGCTGCAGGAACACGAAATGCTATTCGTTTCTTCTGGTCCGAAACCCCCCCCCCAATCCGTAACCCGTATTTGTAAGCTGGAGGGAATGGGATCAGTGCATACAGGATGTGCATTATTTAAACAATGATAAGGCACGTCTTTTTTTTCTTCATTCAGCATCCTCACACATCACTAGTCTCTACAACATTAACTTTCATTTAAATAGTCAGTTATCGAACAAAGTACTAGAGTACTACAGCAACAGAGAAGCCCTGTTATAAAACTAAAATAGCAGCTGCCAAGCTATATCTGCCAGAAAAGTTATTGTCTGCAGTAAGTCAAACCTGGACCGTTTTGCTGGGTGAAAATGAGCAGCTTACTCCATGCAGCCACTAGACAAATAGGATAAATTGGAACTCAATTGAAATATGCCAAGAAAAGCAGCCTGATGCGAGGTGAAATGCATTTAAGTTGATCTGTACAGCAAGGACAGAATGTATTTCACTATTCCCTTGGCCTTAGCTATTCATGCAGACGCTGCGACAATAGATGAACGGACATCGCGCTACAATCACCAGGCAGGAATGTTTCCTTCCAGTCAAACGGGATATGGCGCTCGACTCATCAATCGACAGTTCCAACGCGCCACAGCAAAAAACCGCACCGACCTCCTTAGAAGACAAACACGGGACACAACCAACAGAGTACCCTTAGTTGTCCAGTACTTCCCCAGAGCGGAGAAACAACGACATCTTCTTCGCAGCCTTCAACAAGTCATCGATGAAGATGAGCATCTTGCCAAAGTCATCCCCACACCCCACTACTTGCCTTCGAACAACCGCGCAACCTCAAACAAACCATTGTTTGCAGCAAACTACCCAGCCTTCAGAACAGCAACCACGACACCACACAACCCTGCCATGGCAATCTCTGCAAGACGTGCCAGATCATCGACATGGATACCACCATTACATGTCAGAACACCACCCACCAGGTACACGGTACATACTCGTGCGACTCAGCCAACGTTGTCTACCTCATATGCTGTAGGAAAGGATGTCCCGAAGCGTGGTACATTGGCGAGACCATGCAGACGCTGCGACAACCAATGAACGGACATCGCGTGACAATCACCAGGCAGGAATGTTCCCTTCCAGTCGGGGAACACTTCAGCAGTCAAAGGCATTCAGCCTCTGATCTTCGGGTAAGCGTTCTCCAAGGCGGCCTTCAGGATGCGTGACAACGCAGAATTGCCGAATAGAAACTGACAGCCAAGTTCCACACACATGGGACCTTGGATACATGTTGCATTACATTCACCCCCACCATCTGGCCTGGACTTGCAAAATCCTACCAACTGTCCTGGCTTGAGACAATTCACACCTCTTTAACCTGTGATTATCCCTCTCTCCAGTCGCTCCGTCTGGACCTGTAAAGACTTAATTATCTGCAAAGACTCGCATTCAAAGGGTCATCTTGCATCACTGACTTTGTCTACATGTGTGTTTCTGGAACCCATCTCTTCATTCACCCGAGGAAGGAGCTGCGCTCCAAAAGCTAGTGATTCGAAACAAACCTGTTGGACTTTAACCTGGTGTTGCAAGACTTCTTACTGTGCCCACCCCAGTCCAACGCCGGCATCTCCACATCTGAGCTATTCATGTCATTGTCATTTGTTTGATTTGGATCTTTAAGCCTTAGGAAACAAATAACATCCCTGACAACAAGCACCTGCATTTATACAGTGCCTTTAATGTAGTAAACATCCCAAGGCGCTTCATTGGAGCATTATAGAACATAAATCAATACTGAACCACAAAAGGATATAGTGGAGCAGAATTGTAGGCTGAGCCAGCCAGATGACGTTGGCTTTTAAAGCAGGCCAGCAGCACGGTTCAATTCCCGTACCAGCCTCCCCGGACAGGTGCCGGAATGTGGCGACTAGGGGCTTTTCACAGTAACTTCATTGAAGCATACTCGTGACAATAAGCGATTTTCATTTCATTTTTTCATATAAATTTTGAAAATGCCAATAAAAAGATTTTTTTAAAAAGAGGTAGTGGTGTTTTGGACAGCCTTCTTTGAGGCAATGTTCAAGGTTGTGGTGGTGAGGTTGGAGCCATGCCCAAGAATAAGTCTTTGGGGTATCGGACCAGCCAGAACTATTCATGGGGAAGAGGGCTGACTCCCTAATCAAGTTCGCTATCCAAGGGGCAGAGAATGGTTTGCACAAAGCGTGGAGGCCATTCACCTACTTGTCCAGGACCTGTTCGAGGCCAACAGCCAATGGAGTGATGGAGGGGTTGCACAGGAGCCTACGAGACAGCAAGGAACAGACAGGGAAGGGGGCAGAGACAGAGAGGGGGGGAGAGAGAGAGAAGAGAGAAGCCGGAAAACAGCTGCAATATATTAGGGGGCTCAGAGCAAGGCCACAAGAAACAAAAGTCCCCAGAGAAACTCCAGAAGTGAGGTTGGGGGGGGGGGGGGAGCGAGAGAGAGAGAGAGAGAGGGGGGGGGGGGGGGGGAGGAGAGAGAGGGGGAGAGAGAGAGAGAGAGAGAGAGAGAAAGAGAGAGAGAGAGAGATGAGAGAGAGAGAGAGAGAGAGAGAGAATGTGAAGAGTATGAGGCCAACCAACAAAAAAAGGGGGGGGGGGGGGGAACGCACACATGTAAATACTAGATAACCACTTACTGCATAATACGCAACCGAAGAAAGGACCCTGAAGCAACAAAAGGAGGGGGTGATGAGAGAAGAGATCAAGGGGGTGGGGGGAGGGTGGACTGATAATGAAGGAAATGACTTCTACAGTGTAACCGACGCATATACCCTTGTTGAATGTACTGTGTATAAAATGTAAACACTTCAATAAAAATATTTTTTTTTAAAAAGAGGTGGTGGTAGTGGCAAGGGCATCAGCAGCATAAACGTGGAACCAGACGTGTTTTCAGGTTATGTCACTACGGGAAACATGGAGATGAGAAATAGTAGGAAGCCATGGGTAGCACGGTAACACAGTGGTTAGCACAGTTGCTTCAAAGCACCAGGGTCCCAGGTTCGATTCCCGGCTTGGGTCACTGTCTGTGCGGGTTTTCTCCGGGTGCTCCGGTTTCCTCCCACAGTCCAAAGATGTGCAGGTTAGGTGGATTGGCCATGACAAATTGCACATAGCGTCCAAAAAGGTTAAGTTGGGTTACGGGGATAGGGTGGAAGTGTGGGCTTGGGTAGGGTGCTCTTTCCAAGGGCCGGTGCAGCACTGTAAATTCTATGATTCTATGATAGATCCTTGGAATTACCAGGGATAATTGCAGAGGAGCAGAAAGAGAAGACATTGCAGGTGATTTCCTGGCTATGATTGGACAAATCAGAATGGAACCATGTGAATGCAGTTCCACCTAAGTAAATTATGAAGAAGGAGTTGTTATTGGAGTTTAACCAACTACAATAGGCAGATCGTCAGCACCTTTCCTACTGCTTTCCAGCCAAGTTCACTGTACATTTTAGGGCCTGGTTTATAAGTTATCTGGAGCAGAGTGCAAAGAATTAATGCCCCAAATAAAAGGTTTGCACCTGAACCCCCAACCTGACCGCTAAATAATCAAACCTATTACCCATAAGACCTGCTACGCATTAACCTCTCTCTTTTGGACATCATTCATTATAATGAAAAGTATAGGCGCATAGTACATACATAACTATAATAGACAACCAATAGATCAGATGCAAAGTAATTTCTAAAACTGTTAAAAAGTACAATATGTAAGATTTTGTCCAAAAAACCTGGAGCTAAATGTGCTTTTAATCGTACAAAAACAAGTCATCCAGCATTTTTTTAAAAAATTGTTTTTATTAAAGCTTTTTTCAACCAGAATTTTTACATAACAGACAAATAAACGGAAAATATTTAACAAAACTAGGTGGCTGTTATCATTATACAAAACTCAAATATACATTAAATAGACAATTCCCCCCCCCCCCCACCTGAACCCCCCTCCCCCCAACCCCATCCCCCCTCACCCCACTGCTGACACTTTACTGCTCCCCTAGAAAGTCAAGGAAAGGTTGCCATCGCCTGGAGAACCCCAACAAGGACCCTCTCAAGGCGAACTTTATTCGCTCCAGGCTGAGGAACCCAGCCATATCACTAACCCAGGTCTCCATGCTCGGGGGTTTCGAGTCCCTCCACATTAGCAAGATCCGTCTCTGGACTACCAGGTCGGCAAAGGCCAACACATCGGCCTCCTTCGCTTCCTGCACTCCCGGATCCACCGATACCCCAAAGATCGCTATTGTTGGACTCGGCTTCACCCGCGTGCCCAAAATCCTGGACATAGCCCTCGCAAAACCCTGCCAGAATTCATTAAGCGCCAGGCATGCCCAAAACATATAGACATGGTTCGCTGGACTCCCCGAAGAACTTACTCATCCTCGCCGTCGTCATGTGAGCCCGGTGCACCACTTTAAACTGAACCTGGCACATGATGCGGGCAAATTCACCCTTCCCAGGGCATCAGCCCACAGGCCCTCATCTCGCACCTCACCTAGCCCCTCCTCCCACTTGCCCTTCAACTCTTCCACCGAAGCTTCCTCCACCTCCTGCAGCTCCTGGTATATGTCCAACACCTTCCCCTCTCCTACCCAGATGCCACATACTACCCTGTCCTGTATCCTTCGAGGGGGTAGCCGCGGAAATGTCCCCACCTGTTTTTTGAGAAAGTCCCGGACCTGGAGGTATCTGAAAGCATTTCCCGGGGGCAGGCCAAACTTCTCCTCCAGCACCTGCAAGCTGGGAAAGTCCCATCTATAAACAGGTCTCCCATCCTTCTAATGCCTGCCCTATACCAGCCTTGGAACCACCCTCAACCCCGTCTATCTTGCCCGGAGCAAATCTATGGTTGTTCCATATCGGGGTCCAAACTGAAGCGCCCTCCTCCTTCCTGTACCACCTCCACTGACCCCAGACCCTCAGTGCCGCCGCCACCATTGGGCTTGTGGTGCATCGTGCCGGCGAGAACGGCAGCGGTGCTGTTACTAGTGCCCCTAGGCTGGTGCCTTTGCATGACGCCGCCTCTAGCCGGCCCCACGATGACCCCTCCTCCATTACCCATTTCCTAATCATGGCCACATTAGCCGCCCAATAGTAGCTACAGAAGTTCGGCAGTGCCAGCAAGCCCCCCCCCCCCCCCCCCCAACACACACACACTCTCCCCTCCCTCCCTCCCTCCCCCCCCCCCCCCAACACACACACACACTCCCCTCCCCCCCCCCCCCCCCCCGTACGCTCCAAAAACAGTCTTTCGCCCCGCGGGGTTTTATTTTCCCATACAAACTCCGTGAAAATCCTGTTCTTGAACAAGGATTTGGGGATGAAAATGGGGAGGCACTGAAAGACGAACAGGAATCTGGGAACACCCGTCATCTTCACAGTCTGCACTCTTCCCGCCAGGGAAAGCGGGAGCATTCTCCCACCTTTTAAAGTCCTCCCTCCATCTGCTCTACCAGCCGAGACAAGTTGAGACTGTGTAGGGCATCCCAGTTCCTAGCCACCTGTATACCTAAGTAACGAAAGCTCCTCTCCACCATCTTGAGCGGGAGCTCCCCCAGTTTCTCCTCCTGACCCCTAGCGTGGATTACAAACAGCTCACTTTTCCCCACGTTCAACTTGTAACCCGAGAAGCTCCCAAAGTCCCCCAGGATCCGCATGACCTCCCCCATCCCCTCTTGTGGGTCCGAAATATACGATAGCAGGTCACCCGCGTAGAGAGAAACCCGGTGTCGTCGTCCCCCCGTCCCCCTGACCAGCCCCCACCAGTTCCTCGAAGTCCTCAGCGCTATGGCCAACGGCTCAATTGCCAGGGCAAATAGTAACGGGGATAGGGGGCAACCCTGCCCCATCCCTCGGTACAGCCTGAAATACTCCGACCTCAGCCGGTTCATGGACACACACGCTACGGTGGCCTGACCCACCCTATGAATCCCTCCCCGAATCCAAACCTACATAACACTTCCCACAGGTACTCCCACTCCACCCTATCAAAGACCTTCTCCGCATCCATTGCAGCCACTACTTCTGCATCCCCTCCCTCTGAGAGCATCACAATAATATTCAGGAGCCTCCTCACATTTGTGTTCAGTTGCCTGCCCTTAACGAAACCCGTCTGGTCCTCCTTGATCACTCCCAGCACGCAGTCCTCTATTCTGGTAGCCAGAATTTTTGCCAGCAATTTGGCATCGATATTCAGGAGCGATATCGGCCTGTGGGACCCACAGTGAAGCGGATCCTTCTCCCTCTTCAAAATGAGCGAGATCAATGCCTGCGAGATTGTCGGGGGGAGGGTTCCTCTCTCCTTTGTCTCGTTAAAGGTTCTTAGCAGGAGTGGGCTCAGTAGCTCCGAGAACTTCTTATAAAATTCTACAGGAAAGCCGTCTGGACACGGGGCCTTGCCCGACTGCATACTTGCCATTCCCTTAACTATCTCCTCCAACTCAAATCGGGGCCCCCACTCCCTCCATCTGATCCTTGTCGACCCTTGGGAACCTCAATCGATCCATAAATTGCTTCATCCCTTCACCTCCCCTCGGGGATTCTGACTCGTATAGCTTCCCATAAAACTCCTTGAAGACTTCATTGATCCTCTCTGGGCTCAACACCGTATTACCCTCCTTACCCCTCACTCCCCCGATCTCCCTGGCCGCCTCTCTCCTGCGAAGTTGGTGCGCCAGCGTCCTACTTGCTTTCTCCCCATACTCGTAGTCTGCCCCTTTCACTTTCCTCAACTGTGCCTCCGCCTTTCCCGTGGTCAGCAAATCGAACTCCGCCTGTAATCTCCGGCGCTCCTTTAGCAGCCCCCCCTCGGCATCCTCCGCGTACTTCCTGTCTACCCTAAGCATCTCTTCCACCAGCCTCTCCCTCTCCATCCTCTCTATTCTCTCTGTGGGACCTAATAGAGATCAACCGCCTTCATAGCCTCCCAAACCGCTGCTGCTGTTACCTCCCCTGTGTCGTTCGTTATCACATAGTTCTGAGTGCTCCTCCTTATCCACCCACACACCTCTTCATCCGCCAGCAGCCCCACATCCAGTCTCCAGAGAGGGCGCTGCCCCTGCTCCGCCCCCAGTGCAGGGCATGGTCCGAGAATGCAATGGCCGAATACTCAACCCCCTCCACCCTCAGGATTAACGCCCTGCTCAACAAAGCAGAACTCCTGTGCCCTTGGCCGCGCGAATCTCCACGGGTCCAAACCCACCATCTGATCCATGAACTCCCACAGGGCCCCGGCCGCCGCCGGTCTCTTTCCCGACCTGGACTTATACCGGTCGAGCGCTGGATCCAAGACCGTATTAAAGTGCCCCCCCATGATCAAGTTACTTGACTCCAAGTCCGGGATTTTACCCAACATGTGCCTCATGAATTCCTCATCATCCCAGTTCGGGGCATACACGTTCACCAACACCACCCGGCCACCCTGTAGCTTGCCACTCACCATTATGTACCTGCCCCCCTTGTCCGCCACGATGCTCCCTGCCTCAAACGCCACCCGTTTACTAACCAGAATTGCCACCCCTTTGGTCTTGGAGTCTAGCCCAGAGAGGAACACCTGGCCCACCCATCCCCTCCTTAGCCTCGTCTGGTCAGTGAGTTTTAAGTGCGTCTCCTGTAGCATGGCCACATCTGCCTTTAATCCCTTTAAGTGCGAGAACACGCGGGACCTATTGACCGGCCCATTCAGGCACCTCACATTCCACGTGATCAGCCTGGACGGGGTGTTGACCACCCCTCCCTGCCGACTAGCCATCTCCCTTTTTTGGCCCCCGCTCGCTCCAGCCCTCCAGCTGGAGGCCCCCCAACCCGACTCTCCATCTATCCTCAACAGTTGGCTCCCCTTCAGTCAGCAAACAGCACCCCCCCCCCCACCCCCACCCACAGGGTAGGAGGGCAACTGCCACCCGGATCCTTCCCGTGCACCAGACAACGCAACCCGGGCGTTACCCAGCCCCCTGAAACAAAAAACAGGAAAAGAAAAGCAAACAAACTTAAATTCTACTAACAAACTTACACCAGGCCAACACCCGGTTATACATCCCCGCCAGCGCGTTTCACCCACGTGCAGCTGCCCCTTAGTTCAAGTCCAGCTTTTCGTGCTTAATGAATGTCCACGCCTCATCCGGCGTATCAAAATAGCGGTGCCTTTCCTGGTATGTTACCCAAAGTCTCGCCGGATGCAGGAGCCCAAACTTCACCCCTTTGCTGTGGAGGACCGCCTTAGCCCGTTTGAAACCCGCACGCCTCCTCGCCAGTTCAGCTCCCAAGTCCTGGTAGATGCGAATCTCGCCGTTCTCCCACTTACTGCTCCGCTCTTTCTTTGCCCATGCAGGACACGCTTCCTGTCTGTAAAGCAGTGGAACCTTATCACCATCGCCCTGGGTGGTTCATTCGCCCTCGGTTTCCTCGCGAGGACTCTATGTGTCCCGTTCAGTTCCAACGGCCGTGGGAAGGCCCCCGCGCCCATCAGCATCCCCAGCATTGTAGTCACATACATGCTTGCTTCCGCCCCCTCCACACCTTCAGGGAGGCCCAGGATCCACAGGTTGTGACTCCAAGAGCTATATTCGAGGTCATCCAGTCTCTCCTGCCATCTCTTGTGTAGGGCCTCGTGTGCTCCACCCTGACCGCCAGGCCCAGGATCTCATCCTCATTCTCGGATACCTTCCTCTCCACCTCTTTGATTTCCTTCTCCTGTACCTTCTGAACCTCCACCATCTTTTCCATGGAGGCCTTCATAGGGGCCAGCATCTCCGTCTTCAGCTCTGCGAAGCAGCTCCTCAAAAACTGTTGCTGCTCTCTCGAGCACTGGGCCCACGCTTCATGGTCCGCGTCGGCCGCCATTTTGTCCTCCCGGACCCGCTCTGCTCTCTTCCCCGCAATCGCTCATTTCACGGCCCCGCTCCTGGTTCCCTCCATACAGTAGCGAGGGGAACCTCTCCAGCATCTTTTCCCACGCCGGTGTTCACCTTCTTTTTTTTATAAATGTTTTTATTCAGTTTTCGTATTTTATATTGAACAAATTACAAATTGTTAGGAGAGAGAAAAAAAAACAAACAAAAACAAACACGCAAAAATTAACACACATATTTACAGGTAAGCATCTTCGTAGTAGTAACTGCGCCCCCCCCCCCCCTCAACATGTTTATTTAGCTTGGTTTTGGGCCTTAGCTAGCCATCGACCCCCCGTAACGAACCTGTAGCCCCCCCCCCCCCTCCCGCTACCTTCCCCCGACTATTCTTCCTCTTGTACATTGGCCACAAATAGGTCCCGGAACAGTTGCATGAATGGCTCCCACGTTCTGTGGAAGCCGTCGTCCGACCCTCGGATGGCAAATTTGATTTTCTCCATTTGGAGAGATTCCGAGAGGTCGGACAGCCAGTCCGCAGCTCTGGGCGGTGCTGCTGACCGCCAGCCAAACAGGATTCTACGGCGGGCGATCAGGGAGGCAAAGGCAAGGGCATCCGCCCTCCTCCCCAGGAATAGATCTGGCTGTTCTGAAACCCGAAGACCGCCACTATCGGGCATGGCTCCACCCTCACTCCCACCACTTTGGACATTACCTCGAAGAAGGCTGTCCAGTACTCCACGAGTCTGGGGCAGGACCAGAACATGTGGGCGTGGTTGGCCGGGCCTCTTTGGCACCGTTCACATCTGTCTTCCACCTCCGGGAAGAACCTACTCATACGGGTTCTTGTTAAGTGGGCTCTATGTACCACTTTTAGTTGCGTCAGGCTGAGCCTTGCGCACGTGGAGGTGGAGTTGACCCTATGCAGTGCTTCGCTCCAGAGTCCCCACCCGATCTCCATCCCCAGGTCGTCCTCCCATTTCCTCCTTGTTGCGTCCAGTACGGTGTCGTCCCTATCTACCAGTCGGTCATACATGTCACTACAGTTCCCTTTCTCTAGGATACTTGCGTCCAGTAGGTCTTCCAGTAGTGTCTGTCGTGGCGGTTGTGGGTACGTCCTTGTCTCCTTTCGTAGGAAGTTTTTGAGCTGCAGGTACCGTAGCTCGTTCCCCCCAGCTAGCTGAAATTTCTCTGTCAGTTCGTCCAGTGTTGCGATCCTGTCGTCCGTGTATAGGTCCCTGACTGTCAGTGTCCCCCCGTCCTGCCTCCACCTTTTGAAGGTGGCGTCGGTCAGTGCTGGTTTGAACCTATGGTTGTTGCAGATGGGAGCCCTGTTCGACATTTTGGTCAGGCCAAGTTGCTGCCGCAGTTGGTTCCAGGATTGGAGGGTGGCTGTCACCACTGGGCTGCTGGAGTGTTTTTTGGGTGGGGATGGGAGTGCTGCCGTGGCGAGGGCCCGGAGGGAGGTTCCCATGCAGGAGGCCTCCTCCGCACGCACCCACTCAGCTTCTGGCTCCTGGATCCATCCCCTTACTCGCTCGGCTGTTGCTGCCCAGTGGTAGAGTTGTAGATTCGGGAGGGCTAACCCTCCCCTGGTTTTTGTTTTTTGTAAGACCTTCTTTGGGATCCTAGCATTTTTACCCCCCCATACGAACGCCATGATGAGTTTGTCCAGCGCTTTGAAAAAGGCCTTGGGGATGTAGATCGGAATGGATCTAAACAGGAAGAGGAACCTGGGCAGTACGTTCATTTTGATCGTCTGAACTCTCCCCGCGAGGGAGAGCGGGAGTGTGTTCCATCTTTGCAGGTCCTTTTTAACTTCCTCCGTCAGGCTGGTGAGGTTCCATTTGTGGATCCCTTTCCAGTCATGGGCTATTTGGATCCCCAGGTAGCGGAATTTATGTCGGGCTTGTTTGAACGGCAGCCCCTTTAGTGCTGCCCCCCCCCCCCCTTGCGGGTGTAATGGGAAGATCTCACTTTTGCTCATGTTGAGTTTGTAGCCCGAGAAGGCTCCAAACTCTTTCAGGAGCGCGATGATCCCGTCCATGCTGCTTTGTGGGTCCGAGATATAGAGGAGCAGATCATCCGCATAGAGTGAGACTCTGTGCTCTCTACCTCCCCTTCGGATCCCCCTCCAATTTTTTGCTGCCCTGAGCGCGATTGCTAGCGGTTCGATTGCTAGTGCGAACAGCAGCGGGGACAGTGGGCATCCTTGTCTGGTGCCCCTGTGCAGCTGGAAGTATTGGGAGTTGGTATTGTTGGTCTGTACACTCGCCATGGGAGCGTTGTACAGGAGCTTTACCCAAGCGGTGAACCCTGTTCCAAGCCCGAACCGCTCCAGTACCTCTATGAGGTATTTCCATTCGACTCTGTCGAAGGCCTTTTCTGCGTCCAGGGAGACGATCACCTCTTGTGTTCTCTCCCCGGAGGGGGTCATTATCACGTTCAGCAGGCGCCTGATGTTCGCGGTCAGCTGTCTACCTTTGACAAAGCCCGTCTGGTCCTCTGTGACCACCTCAGGTACACAGTCTTCTAGCCTTTTGGCTAGGATTTTGGCCAGTATTTTGGCGTCTGCGTTCAGCAGAGATATGGGTCTGTATGACCCACATTCCGTTGGGTCTTTGTCTTTCTTAGGTATCAGCGAGATTGAGGCCTGTGCTAACGTGGGTGGCAACGTGCCCCTAGCTAGCGAGTCTGTGAACATCTCCCGCATGTGCGGGGCCAGCGCTGTCGCAAATTTTTTGTAGAAGTCCGCCGGGAATCCGTCCGGTCCCGGCGCCTTCCCCGCCTGCATGGAGCTAATGCTGTCCATGATCTCTCCCAGTGCTAGTGGTGCTTCCAGATCCCGTTTTCTGCCCTCTCCCACAACTGGTATGTTCAGTCCGTCAAGAAACCGGTTCATCCCAGCCTTCCCCGTTGGGGGCTCTGAGGTGTACAGCTCTTGGTAGAAGGCCTTGAAGGTTTTGTTAATCTTCTCTGGTTCTGTTTCCAACGTGCCTCTGGTATCTCTGATTTGCGCGATTTCTCTGCTGGCTGCCTGCTTTCTCAGCTGGTGGGCCAACAGGCGGCTGGCTTTGTCTCCGTGTTCGTATAGGGCCCCGCGTGCCTGGCGGAGTTGGTGTACTGCTTTCCTGGTGGAGAGCAGGTCAAAGTTCCTTTGTAATTCTTTTCTCTCCGCCAGGAGTTCTACAGTCGGGGCCTCGGAGTATTTATGGTCTACCTCCAGTATGGAGTCGACCAGCTTCTGCCTAGCCACCCTTTCCTCCCTATCTCTTTGCGCTTTGTAGGCTATGATTTCCCCTCTTAGTACGGCCTTAAGCGCTTCCCAGAACGTGGAGGGTGAGACCTCCCCGTTTTGGTTGATCTCAGTGTACTCCGCTATGGCCTGCGCTATCCTTTCGCTGAAGGCCTTGTCAGCTAGTAAGGCACCGTCCAACCTCCATTTGGGGCGCTGGGCCCTTCCCGTCTCTAGCCGCACATCCATGTAGTGTGGAGCGTGGTCTGATATCACAATTGCGGAGTATTCCACCTTGTCTATCTCTGGAAGCACCGTTTTCCCCCACCACAAAGAAGTCAATTCTGGTGTACACGTTGTGTACTGGGGAGAAGAAAGAGAATTCTTTCTCCCCCGGGTGGGCGAATCTCCAGGGGTCTACTGCTCCCATCTGCTCCATATAGTGGCTGAGTTCCCTTGCCATGTTTGAGGTTTTCCCCGTTCTGGGGTTTGATCTGTCCGTCGTTGGGTCCTGTACACAGTTGAAGTCCCCCCCCATGATTAGTCGGTGCGTCGCTATGTCCGGGATTTCTGCCATGGTCTTTTGGATGAAGCTCGTGTCGTCCCAGTTGGGCGCGTACACGTTAACTAGAACTACCGGCGCCCCATCCAGGGCCCCGCTGACCATGACATACCGTCCCCCTGGGTCCGTAACCGTCTTTGTCGCCCTAAACATTGTCCTCTTGCCAATCAGGATCGCCACCCCCCTGGCCCTTGCCCCATAACAGGAATGATAGGTTTGTCCCACCCAGCCCTTTCTTACCCGCAGTTGGTCCCGCTCCCTCAAGTGCGTCTCTTGGAGGAAGACTATGTCGGCCCTCATGTTTCTAAGGTGGGTGAGGACTCTAGATCTCTTCACTGGGCCGTTAAGTCCCCTTACGTTCCAGGTGACTATTCTGGTGGGGGGCTTCTGCCCCCTTGCTCCTGTGGGGTTAACCATATTTGTCCGGTGGACGCGCCCCTGCCCTCTGGGGTTTCCCTATGTTAGGGGGCCGTCCAGGATGTCCACTATCACTGCTCTCCCCATGCGGTCGGGTCCCTGCGCTCCGGGGTTCCCCCTTGTCCCGGGGACACCCGCCATGGCCGTCCACTTTGTGTCCGCCACGCGGGTAGTCCCCTGCACTCCGGGGGGCCCCTTCACCCACAGACCGTACTGGGTGGGTGCTTGCAGCAGTTCCCTGTTTCGAGCCCTTGTCTGTGGCACTTTGTGGCCCTATTCCCTTACTGGCCTCTTTTGTCCCTTCGTCCCTGCGTTTCCCCTCCCTGGTCTCTCGCCCCCCGGGTGCCCCCCCCCCCCGCTCTATCCCTTTCGGGGATACCCCTGTGTACCCCTCCATTGCCCCTCTCTCCCCCATTCCTGTCCCCATTTGCTCTCCCACCTTTGATGGGTGATCCCCCCCCTCCCCTGCCTGGCGCCTTCCCCCCTGTTGGGGGTGCGCTGCGGCCCTGCTCTGTTGCGCGCCCCCTTCGCTAGCTTTCCTGCTAGCACGGTGGCTCCCTCCCGGAGGTTGCTGTCCCGCTTCCCCTCTCCCCTCTCCAGTACTCCCGTTCCCTCGTGCCGGGGCCTGGCCTCCCACCTGGAGCGGGCCCTAGGGCATTGGGTTGTTTTCCGTTCTGGGTGTTTCTGCCAGGGGGGAGGGGGCTGGCTTTGCCTCGCCCCTCCCCACCCCCCCGTCGGCATGACGTGTCTCCTTGCCATGGGCCCCTCGTCCCTACTTCCCATGGCGTTTTTCCAGCCCGTGCTCCTCGACGAATCTATTCGCCTCGGCAGGGGCTGTAAAGAAATATTCCTTGTGTTGGTATGTGACCCAGAGTTTTGCTGGGTACAGCATACCAAAACGTACTTTGTTCTTATAGAGAGCTGCTTTCGCTCTGTTGAACTCCGCCCGTCTCTTAGCTATGTCCGCTCCAAAATCCTCGTAGATTCGGATGGCGTGCCCGTCCCAATTGCAGGCTCTATTCTCCTTGGCCCAGCGCAGGATTGTCTCCCTATCCCGGTACCGGTGCAGTCTGGCTATAACTGCTCTCGGTTTTTCCCCTTCCTTGGGCTTCGGGCGCAGTGACCGATGAGCTCTGTCCATTTCCGGTGGGGTGGGAAAAGTTTCCCGCCCCACTAAGGAGCCCAGCATCGCAGCCACGAATGTTGTGGGACTTCTACCCTCTATCCCCTCTGGCAGGCCCACTATCTTGATATTTTGCCTTCTCGAGCTGATCTCCTGGTCGTCTACCCTGCCCTTCAGGCTCCCCTGTGTTGCACTCAGTTTCACCATTCCCCTCTCCAGGGATATGACCCGGTCGCTCGCGTCAGTCGCTGCCTTCTCCAGCTCTTTAATGGTTGCCCCCTGGGCTTCCAGTATCTTCCCTTGGGCTTCCAGTATCTTCCCTTGGGCATCCACTTTCTTCTCCAATCTGGTCAGAACCTGCTGCACCCCTGACATGGCCTTGGTCGCTGCTGCCTGTGCTGCGGCCTCTGCGTCTGCTTTTAACTCTGCCTTGAATGCCTGCAGCTGCTCCCTCACCACCTCGGCAAAGGCTTCCTTCCAATTCACGCCCCCCTCTAACCCCAGGGGAGAGGTTGCCCGCCCGTCCAGCTCTTCTGGATGCGGCGAAGCATCCTTCCCGCCGCTTCGCGTGTTGACTCGTTCGCCCGAGCTGGCTTTCCCTTTGCCCAGTCTACTTCCGGTGCCCCCTTTCTCTTGGCTCCTTTCTGGCACTTTTTTCTCCCCCTTCCCCTTCATCTTTTCTTCTCTCCTTGTTCTTCTTTTTCCCCCTTTTCCGCACCCTATTTTTATTTTATTTATTATTATATATCTATATATGTATATATATATATATATATATATATTTTTTTTTTTTAAATTTATTTCCCCTACCCCTTTTCTCTTTACCAGTTTTCTTTTGGGAAGAACAGAAATACAAGTCTCTTTTTTCTTTTTTCCCCACTCAACCAGGAGAGAGAGTCCCTTTGTCTTTGCCACGTGGTGGTCACAGCAGTTGGGGGGGGGGGGGGGAGGGGCGAGTGGGCCGGTGGTCGCTGCTGGTTGGGGGGGGGGTCCCCGCTGCTGGTTGGGGGGGGGTCCCCGCTGCTGGCTGGGGGGGGGGTTGTGTCCCCGCTGCTGGCTGGGGGGGGGGGTTGTGTCCCCGCTGCTGGCTGGGGGGGGGGGGGGGGGGGTTGTGTCCCCGCTGCTGGCTGGGGGGGGGGGGGGGTTGTGTCCCCGCTGCTGGCTGGGGGGGGGGTTGTGTCCCCGCTGCTGGCTGGGGGGGGGGGGGGTTGTGTCCCCGCTGCTGGCTGGGGGGGGGGGGGGGGGGTTGTGTCCCCACTGCTGGCTGGGGGGGGGGGGGGGTTGTGTCCCCGCTGCTGGCTGGGGGGGGGGGGGTCCCCGCTGCTGGCTGGGGGGGGGGAAAGAGAAGAGGGGCCGCCGCCGCCGCACCGCTCCTGGCCCGCGTGGGGGGGGGGGGGGGGGAGAAGAGGGGCCGCCGCCGCCGCACCGCTCCTGGCCCGCGTGGGGGGGGGGGGGGGGGGGGAGAAGAGGGGCCGCCGCCGCCGCACCGCTCCTGGCCCGCGTGGGGGGGGGGGGGGGAGAAGAGGGGCCGCCGCCGCCGCACCGCTCCTGGCCCGCGTGGGGGGGGGGGGGGGAGAGAGAAGAGGGGCCGCCGCCGCCGCACCGCTCCTGGCCCGCGTGGGGGGGGGGGGGGGGGAAGAGAAGAGGGGCCGCCGCCGCCGCACCGCTCCTGGCCCGCGTGGGGGGGGGGGGGGGGGGGGGAGAGAAGAGGGGCCGCCGCCGCCGCACCGCTCCTGGGTCGCGTGGGGGGGGGGGGGGGGAGAAGAGGGGCCGCCGCCGCACCGCTCCTGGCCCGCGTGGGGGGGGGGGGGGGGGAGGGAGAGGGGATGGACCTGCTGCTGTTGGGCCCCCCTGTCGCCGCTCCGGCTCCTCCGCTCCCGCTCCGGCTCCTCGGCTCCGGCTCCTCGGCTCCCGCTCCGGCTCCTCGGCTCCTCCGCCCCGGCTCCTCGGCTCCTCGGCTCCCCGGCTCCCCGGCTCCTCGGCTCCTCGGCTCCTCGGCTCCCCGGCTCCTCGGCTCCTCGGCTCCCCGGCTCCTCGGCTCCTCGGCTCCTCGGCTCCCCGGCTCCTCGGCTCCCCGGCTCCCCGGCTCCTCGGCTCCTCGGCTCCGTCTCCTCGGCTCCCGCTCCGGCTCCTCCGCCGTCCGGCCTGTCGGGGGGGGGGGGGGGGGGGGGGGGGGCTGTTCCTCCTGCTGTCCACCGCTTGCGGGAGCCCCTCTCCCTGCGACCTCCTCGCTCGCCGCCCGGAAGTCAAGTCTCGGTGTTCACCTTCTAAGTGCCAGTGCCGCCCTGTTTAAAGGCCCGAAAGTCCGATCCCGGCGGGAGCTGCCGTGTATGCGTCATCCAGCATTATTAAGCAACGGTCTTGTGGTACAGTGGGCAGTGTCCCTGCATCTGAGCTCCGGGTTCGACTCCCACCCCAGGGCTTGATGGCCAAGGAGGCTGTATTTATAATATAGCCAATAGGTTGAGTATCAGCAGGTAAAAGCCTTCCAACATGCCAATGGCAGGTGGTAAGAACGGGAGAGACTCCTGGGCCAGCCATGCTCGATGTGGAGTGGCGCCCCTCAAGCTCGAAGCCTCTGGCAACAGGTTAGCGACCTGTTCCAGGAAACATCTCACTATGGGAACAGATGAAAGTCTGCCCTTTGCGCCACTGGGTGCAAGAAACAAAACAACAACAGCATATTTAAATGGCGAAGACTTTTTTTAAAAATCACGAAAAGCAAAAATTAATTGGAAAAGCCTCGAGCTAAAACTGGACAATTTTAATCAGTGTCAATCATTGGGGTTACTTTACATACTGGTTCAATTAATTAACCTGTTTTGCTTGGATCCTTAACACGATTCATTTAGCAAAAGACAATTCATTTCTATCAGGGATTACATGGACTTCAGCCAGATATCATAGTGGAGGCAAAAAAAAGACTGTAACATTGCTCGTGATAAATAATGGGGCCTACATTGAAACTGAACTTCCATGACCTAGCCTGGACCTTTCTATTTGTATAATACCACAAAACTGTCACTTTGACAATATCGTATGTAGCTGCTGAACTAATACATCTGAAATGAAAGGTTAGGTGATTAAAAAGGGCAAAAGCCAGAATGAAGGAGGAAATTGAGCATGCATGTGAACATCTCATTGCATTATTAGAGCAGGCTGCTTTCCTCCCTACTCAAGATATATTAAATTTTAAAATATTGAATTACATAAATTATTCATAAAGCATTACATCACCATTACTATCTGTGCACGTTTATTGTGAGGGCCAGCAGTGACATCAGCAACTCACATAAGCAACAGTCTAATTAGACCATGTCTGCGGTCACAAACAGATCAGACCACAAACTGGAGATAACGTATTAATCATAACTGTTTTCAGCTACAAAAGACAAATATATCAGTACACACCAACAGGCATGGTGTTTTGGAAAGCAATTCATATCGCAACACTCTTGTTCCAGCCATGGACAAAGTAATAGACAGGAAAAAGGAAGGATCCCATCCTCTCATTACAATCCTGTCTTTCAATCACCTAATGAACATCCGGTAACTCATTCACCTAATGGACATCTGGTAATTCTAGCTTTTGATGTATCGCAGTTGAATGACACCCAAAGCAGGATTTGTGTGACAGATTAGATCAGGGGTGGGCAAACTTTTCCGTGCAAGGGCCACATTCAGAAATTCACAATTTTAAAGGGCCGCATAGTATATTAAGTCAAATAATTACTTCACCCGGTTATGATTCTGGGCGCCTCATATAGAACATAGAACAGTACAGCACAGAACAGGCCCTTCGGCCCTCGATGTTGTGCAGAGCAATGATCACCCTACTCAAGTCAACGTAGCCACCCTATACCAGTAAGTAACCCAACAGCCCCCCCCCATTAACCTTAAAAAAAAAAAATTTTTTTTTTAAACTTTAAAAAAAATTTTTTTTTTTTTAATGACTTGGTGGGCCACATAAAGACCTTTGGCGGGCCGCATGCGGCCCGCGGGCCGTAGTTTGCCCACCCCTGGATTAGATCATCTTGTCTGGTAACCAATGATCTGTCCCTTTACCGGAAGCGAATTAGTAAAATTTTAAAATATTGTTTAGTCCACCCCTAAATCTAGGAGGTTCCTTGAAAGGACCCAAGAATCAAAGATTTAAAGAAGGTTACAAAAAAATGAAGCAGTTTGCCAAGACGCACTGAGAGTAAAGATTGGATAGTTGAGAAATGTTATACATGCAATTGAATTGAGATTAAATCTACCACACTACAGTTAACAGTTCAAGTTCCCATCCCACGGACTAAGATATCAGTATTGCAGGGTTATACAGAGTAATACAGAGATAATGGATACAAAATTTTGGTTGGCTAATGCAAGGCGGTGACATTTGAAGAAAGGCAACAACAATCGAAGAAAGGTTGGGTGGGGTTACTGGGTTTGGGGCTACAGGGATAGGGTGGTGGTGTGGACTTAAATGGGGTGCTCTTTCCAAGAGCCGGTGTAGGCACGATGGGCCGAATGGCCTCCTTCTGCACTGTAAGTTCAATGTAAACAAGCAGCACAGGCAGTGACTGACATGCACCCCAGACAGAACTTCCTAACCCTACATAGGTTGACAAGTAAAACGATGAAGCTTTATATCCTCTGTATATATCACAAAAAATACCAGAGTCTGGAAACCTAGCATCAGAGGAATACAACTGTAAACTTAAGGTTGGCACACTGCCATTTTTGACACTGAATATTGCTATGATATAATGCTATTAAGCCAAATCCAACCGCAGTTGATACATTTTGATAGACTTCAGTTAGATTTTCTATAATGATTTAGAATGTCAGTTGATATGTGGTAAAATACTCATTGTAATCCTCAATGCTTGACTCTATAATGGCTTCGGATGTAGTAACATAATTGCTAAATATGTAGTATTAGTCATTGCAATTTAGTCTGACTTACAAGTCAAAGTTACATTCAGTGTTGTACTGTTTACTCAACCTGGGAGGATAGGCTTGTGAAATGATCAGCTTAACTTGGTCTTGGTTATGTAAAACAATTCGAAGGTAAATCAATTCAGGCATTTTATAAATCAACATGAATACTAGATTTCAATCTAGTATTTCCATATGTTAGACCTCAACTCGCTGGCACAGTTGTATAATTAATAATGCGGTACGTTATGTTCTCTGTACATAAGCTGAATGAAGTCTGACTGGGATTCTTTGTGAATTTTGATGTACGTTTTTAAGGAAGTCTTGAAGTTAGCTTCTCTAAGTGTCAAGTACTGTGATTTAGCTTTAAGAACACATTGGTCATCTGGGAATGAATTCATAGCTAGGACATATTTGTATGTCCAGTGAGTCTATCTGAGCAATAAAGAAGCAAAAGCTACAATGCTGATGATCCAGGAAGGTGACCAGAGACTAGATGTTCCAGGGCCGCCAGTCAAAGATACAAGTTGTAGTTTAGCAGTTAGAAGTTATGGCAAAGCTACAAAACTGAGGGCTCTAAGAATGGTCTTGGGCCTAGAATGTTTTACGTTTTCTGGTTAGATATAAAAATTAAGATTAGTTGTTGTGGGGACCCAAGGAACACTCTTCTCATGGCTTAAGAGTTGCAAATATTGGGTTAGAAGTCATGAGCTGTGTTGATCCCGGTGCAATACTTGGACTAAATGTTGCAACACTACACCCAGGGTTAGCATTTGTCACAGGACACATGCTGGGAGATATTTACTGGGAGAGACTTAGGAGTAGGGCACTTGCCGGGAGACCACTTGCCTTGGGTAGAACATAGAACAATACAGCACAGAACAGGCCCTTCGGCCCACAATGTTGTGCCGAACTTTTGTCCTAGATTAAGAATAAATTAATCTACACCCCATCATTCTACCGTAATCCATGTACCTATCCAATAGCCGCTTGAAGGACCCTAATGTTTCCGACTCAACTACTTCCACAAGCAGCGCATTCCATGACCCCACTACTCTCTGGGTAAAGAACCTACCTCTGAGATCCCCTCTATATCTTCCACCATTCACCTTAAATTTATGTCCCCTTGTAATGGTTTGTTCCACCCGGGGAAAACGTCTCTGACTGTCTACTCTATCTATTCCCCTGATCACCTTATAGACCTCTATCAAGTCGCCCCTCATCCTTCTCCGTTCTAATGAGAAAAGGCCGAGCACCCTCAACCTTTCCTTGTAAGACCTACTCTCCATTCCAGGCAACATCCTGGTAAATCTCCTTTGCACCTTTTCCAAAGCTTCCACATCCTTCCGAAAATGAGGCGACCAGAATTGCACACAGTACTCCAAATGTGGCC
This sequence comes from Scyliorhinus canicula, assembly GCF_902713615.1. NCBI lineage: Eukaryota > Metazoa > Chordata > Chondrichthyes > Carcharhiniformes > Scyliorhinidae > Scyliorhinus > Scyliorhinus canicula. The sequence goes on from NC_052160.1 coordinate 25,786,679, forward strand.
GTACCAAGGTTTTGTACAGCTGCATCATCACCTCACGGGTCTTAAATTCAATCCCTCTGCTAATGAATGCGACCACACCATAGACCTTCTTCACAGCTCTATCCACTTGAGCGGCAACTTTCAAGGATCTATGAACATAGACCCCAAGATCTCTCTGCTCCTCTACATTGCCAAGAACCCTACAGTTAACCCTGTATTCCGCACTCATATCTGTCCTTCCAAAATGGACAAACTCACACATTTCAGGGTTAAACTCCATCTGCCACTTCTCAGCCCAGCTCTGCATCCTATCTATGTCTCTTTGCAGCCGACAACAGCCCTCCTCATTATCCACAACTGCACCAATCTTCGTATCGTCTGCAAATTTACTGACCCAACCCTCAACTCCCTCATCCAAGTCATTAATGAAAATCACAAGCAGCAGGGGACCCAGAACTGATCCCTGTAGAACATTTGCTAGGAAATTTTTTGATTCGAACATTTCCGCTGATGGGTATTTGTCACAGGCTGCGTTGCCATAAAAAATGAGTATTAGGCTTAATTAATGACTAAAGTAACTGTCTCAGTGCTGTAAGAATTCAGTATTAAGAGATCCGTGGATTCAGCATAAACAGGAGCACAAGGGCAAAAGCCTTAGGAGAAAGAGAATAGAAAAAATATAACCACTTAGCTGCCAAGGAATTATTCTGTTCATGTCTAGCTTGGGAGATCAGCAGTACAGTAGTCATTTGTGAGAATGTGTACAAGGAAGCTGGTTCTACCAGAAAGAGAGAGGGAGGGAGCGAGACATAAAGAACATTCAACAGGCAGCTGAAGTGTATAGCTTCAGCAGTTAAAGTGGACTGGAAGTTGTGGATTGGAAAAGGATCCACTAGAAGTGAACTCTCTCTGCAAGGCATTATATTTATGTTAGAGTTGAGTTGGCTTAGCTAAAATCTTGAAGGATATCATGAGTCAAGAGACCAGACTCAAGGAACCAAGAAGAGAAGATGCCATCCCTGGATCCAGAGGAAAGACTGACCAACATGTGTTGAACTTGTGTATCGTGCCATGCTTTGACTAATTAAGTATCAATTTTCATTCTCCAATAAACTTGCTCGTTTGCAATCTAAATTATTCAATGTCCCATTTGCTAATATGGTTATTCCTCAACATGGATTTTTGTAGTGTTCAAATGCCTACACATAGGTATTAGAAAATGTACCCTCTCACAGTCAGATACCATAGTGCATCTTGAAACAAGAACCCAGAACTTCCAGGTTTTCCCACGTTGTATTTAGGGGGTAACCCTATGATGCACTAGGAATCCCTCCAGGAAGTTCCCAGGTAAGGGTTTACAATTACCCACAAGCCCCAACTTCCTCTGGACCATTACACTGGAACCATCCAAAAGAAGCAATTTAAATTGCTAACTTCAGATGGTTCTGCCAGTTTTATCCTGATAGTTACTGAGAAAGAGTTAGAGGGGAAGAAAATCACTTTACCCAGCATTGCACAGGACCCCCCCCCCCCCCCCCCCCCCCCCGGTGACCCATAAAAAAGGGGGAGTGACTTACCTCTCTGCACCCCAGTTACTCCACACCGATGCAGCCATGGATGCACTTCGCAGCCCCAGCAAGTGTGAGGAATGTTGGACGAGACAGGGGCTTTGGAATCCCTGGCAAGAGTGGCAATCCAACGGAGATTGCCACTCTGAGGAAGTTACGGACCAAAATCTCTTTCATATTTTATGGGATTCAACATGCATTACATTAATAGGAGTTTATGGTGCTGGCACTTTATGGGGATATTATTAAGCTGCAATAGAGGCTATCGTTCAGTGTTCCTGTTACTGTATGGCTTCCAAGCCCAGAAACTATTTTAAATGCAGCCACTGTACAAAATGAAACAAATTGAATTTGAAATCTTGCCAGGAAAATAGTAACTGAAGTGTAAGCTCCAATTTTTAATTGGTGATACGATGGAGTTTCAGCTAAGTGCTGAGCTACAAGCTTAAAATAAAGTTTCATAACTTGGAGACTGATGCCTGACTCTACAAACTTGGACTCATCCAAAACTATGCTGGCCATATCACAACTTGCACAAAATCCCATTCACTATCACCTCTGTGCTAACCAACATTGGTTCCTGGTCTGGCAGTGCCTTGAATTTAAAATTCTCATCCTTCTTTTCAAATCGTTCTATATTCTTGCCCACTCCTCAGTTCTGTAATTTCTTCCAACCCTACAAACCTCCAAAATCTATGCATTCCTCCAATTTTTGGTCTCTTGTGCATCCCTGATTTTAATCCTCTCACAATTGGTGGTTGTGATTTTAGCTGCTAAGGCCGTAAACTTTGGAATTCCCTCACTAAACCTCTCATTCTCTCTTTCTTCCCATGCAATACTCTTTACAACCTAGCTCTTTGACCCAAGCTTTTGTCACGTTTGCTGTCCTCCTCCCCCTGATCAATGACCCCAACTCCCCCCACAAGAAACTGAATGTGGACAAAAGGCAGTTAAACATCATGTTTAACAAAATACAATCTATTTCACCAATTAATTTACACTTTCAGGGGAATCTTTTCATTTAATCTTAAAAATTAGTCATCCATTTGAAATAAATACCAAAGATTGTAATCTTTTAACAATAAGTTTACAAGGAGAAATATTTAGGTCAGCACATTATGCCAAGCACCTTCACAGGGTGAATCATGCAAGGAGCTGACACAATAAATAAGCACCTCTGAACCCTACAGTCAGCCCACTGGATCATGTACAATGGGACAGTTCTTCTATTCCATCCCAGCACTCAATTAAGGCACAGCATAGATTGAATATAGCAGTTTCTACTTCACTGTTTCTGTACAAATGCTGAACATTGTATTTTCTATGTTGAAGGATTTTACTGCAGTTACCTTCTTACAAAATCACACTCATGTTGAGGATAATGTGTGTTGGAGTGTGCTACACTGAGATTGCTGATGGCCTCATGGTTTTTGCACACTGCAGAGGGATAGCATGCACTCCATATCACCTCATTTATATTCCTCACACTGCTTTTCAGTATCTTCATCCAGTTTAGATTTTTAACCTCACTACGCAATGGAAAACAAACTGAACCTGCGCCAATTTCTCCGTGGTTGCTAAGTAAGCAGTCACATTCCTCAAGAAAGCATTTCCTCTTAATACTTCAATTTAGCTAAAAGATCCCAGTCTTATCAGCTGAAAGCAATAATAAAGAAGCATCTGAACAAGGGCTCAAGATGTAAAACAATTTCAGCTTCATGTGGCCAAAAGCTCTGCTGATGGGTCTATCTTAAATAATTTATTACATTTTGTTTTAAAATTAGATTTGAAGAGGGTGGCACGTGGCACAGTGGTTAGCATTGCTGCCTACGGTGCTGAGGACCAGAGTTCGAATCCCGGCCCTGGGTCACTGTTCATGTAGGGTTTGCACATTTGCCTCATGTCTGCATGGGTTTCACCCCCACAACCCAAAGAGGCAGCACGGTAGCATGGTGGTTAGCATAAATGCTTCACAGCTCCAGGGTCCCAGGTTCGATTCCCGGCTGGGTCACTGTCTGTGCGGAGTCTGCACGTCCTCCCCGTGTGTGCGTGGGTTTCCTCCGGGTGCTCCGGTTTCCTCCCACAGTCCAAAGATGTGCGGGTTAGGTGGATTGGCCATCCTAAATTGCCCTTAGTGTCCTAACAAATAAGGTTAATGGGGGTGTTGTTGGGTTACTGGAATAGGATGTATACGTTGGCTTGTAGGGTGATCATTGCTCGGCACAACATCAAGGGCCGAAGGGCCTGTTCTGTGCTGTACTGTTCTATTCTATAATGTGCAGGTTAGAGGGATTGCCATGCTAAATTGCTCCTTAGTTGGAAAATAAATAATTGGGTACTCTAAATTTATTTTAAAATTTAGAATTGAAGAAAAATTGAATAGTCAACTTACCTACTGCATTAAACCGTTTGAGGTGTGGACAATTTCAAAGATGCCAATGGTTAATGGCTCAGAGCACAAAACAGATGATCTACCTCAGAGATCACAGTGGAAAATAAATGTAAAAACAGAATTTACATTGGGAAGTAAACATGCATTTGTAAAGCTGGGACTAAAGTATAGCATGGATTGGAGTCATGGGAATTTCACTCAGAATGCAGTTGCACAGTGCCTAATTTTGAGTGCTTGATGTGCAGGCAAAAGTGCTCCCATTCTTGTTGCTGATACCGAGTATGTTCCAACTCGTGGAGCACAAAGCACACCAAAGAAACCTCATTTTGCTTCAAAAATCAGTACAGGCAAAACAGGAGATCATTGTAATACAGGCATTTCTTATCTTTTGTTTGAAATATGGGAAGAATTCTCACCTCCAGGAGCACTTTCCTAGCATTCCTTTTTGAAAAATGTTTCCAATTAAGGGGCAATTTAGCGTGGCCAATCCACCTACCCTGCACATTTTTAGGTAAAATTCAATACCAGTGCCTTGTGGTACAAAGGAGGCTCCAATGGATGAGGGAGGAGTTGGCTACGGTAGACTGGGAGCAAAGAGACAATTGAGGAACAGTGGAGAACTTTTAAAGCGATTTTTAATAGTGCTCAGCTAAAGAATATACCAGTAAAGAGGAAGGACTGTAGGAAAAGCGCTAATCAGCCATGGATATCTTTTTTTTTAAATTTAATACCCAATTCATTTTTTCCAATCCACCAACCTTGCACACTTTTGGATTGTGGGGGCAAAACCCACGCAAACACGGGGAGAATGTGCAACCTCCACACGGTCAGTGACCCTGGATCGAACCTGGGACCTCGGCGCCGTGAGGCAGCAATGCTAACCACTTTGCCACCGTGCTGCCAAGCCATGGATATCTAAGGGAATAAAGGAGGGTATCAAATAGAAAGAAAATTTATAGATTAGTGGGGAACTAGAGGATTGGGAAATCTTTAAAGGTCAACAGAGAGCCATGGAAAATGCTCCAAAGAAAAGCAAGATAGATTAGGAGAGTACAATAGCTCAAAATATAAAACAGATAGCAAATGTTTCTATAAATATATAAAACAAAAAAAAGAGTGGCTACGGTAAACATTGGTACATTAGAAAATGAGAAGGGGGATTTAATAATGGGAAATGAGGAAATGGCCAAGGCATTTAACAGGTATTTTGTGTCAGTCTTCACAGCGGAAGACACAAATAACATGCCAATAATTGATGGCAAAGAGGGTATGGCAGGTGGGGATCTAAAAACGATCATTATCACTAAGGAGGTAGTGTTGGGCAAGCTAATGGGGCTAAAGGCAGACAAGTCTCCAGGCCCAGATGGAATGCATCCCAGTGATGGCGGGGGAAATAGCAAATGTGCTTGTGGTAATTTACCAAAATTCGCTGGACTCTGGGGCGGTTCCGGCAGATTGGAAAACAGCAAATGTGACGCCACTGTTTAAAAAAGGAGGTAGACAAAAGGCAGGTAACTATTGGCCGGTTAGCTTAACTTCTGTAGTGGGGAAAATGCTTGAAGGAAGACATCATCAAGGAAGACATCAATAGCGAGTCATCTGGATAGAAATTATCCCATTGGGCAGACGCAGCAAGGGTTCATGAAAAGCAGGTCATGTTTAACTAATTTACTGGAATTCTTTGAGGACATTATGAGTGTGGTGGACAACGGGGAACTGGTGAATGTGGTGTATCTGGATTTCCAGAAGGCATTCAACAAGGTTCCACACAAAAGGCTGTTGCATAAGATACAGGTGCATGGCGTTACGGATAATATATTTTAGCATGGATAGAGGATTAGTTAACAAACAGAAAGCAAAGAGTGGGGATAAATGGATGTTCTTCTGGTTGGTGAACAGTGGCTAGAGGTGTGCCTCAGGGATCAGTTTTGGGACCACAATTGTTTACAATTTACATAGATGATTTGGAGTTGGGTCCAAGTGTAATGTGTCAAAGTTTGCAGATGACACTAAGGTGAGTTGTAGAGCAAAGTGTGCAGAGGACACAAAGTCTGCAGAGGGATATAGACAGTTTAAGTGAGTGGGCAAGGATCTGGCAGATGGAGTACAAATGTCGGTAAATGTGAGGTCATTCATTTTGGTAGGAATAACAGCAAAATGGACTATTACCTAAATGGTACAAATTGCAGCATGCTGCTATGCAGAGGGACTTGGGTGACCTTGTGCATGAATTGCAAAACGTTGCTTTGCAGGAAATTAAGGCAAATAGAATTTTGTCCTTCATTGCTATAGGGATGGAGTTGAAAAACAGGGAGATGATGTTGCAGCTAAATAGGGCGCTGGTGAGGCCACACCTGGGGTACTGTGTACAGTTTTGGTCTCCTTACTTGAGAAATGATGTACTGGCACAGGAGCGGGGTGCAGAGGAGATTCACAAGGTTGATTCTAGAGTTGAGAGGATTGGGTTATGAACAAAGAACAAAGAAAATTACAGCACAGGAACAGGCCCTATGGCCCTCCCAGCCTGCGCCAATCCAAATCCTTCATCTAAACCTGTCGCCTATTTTCCAAGGATCTACTTCCCTCTGTTCCCCGCCCGTTCATATATCTGTCTAGATGCATCTTAAATGATGCTATCGTGCCCGCCTCTACCACCTCCGCTGGCAAAGCGTTCCAGGCACCCACCACCCTCTGCGTAAAAAACTTTCCACCCACATCTCCCTTAAACTTTCCCCTTCTCACCTTGAAATCATTACCCCATGTAATTGACACCCCCACTCTTGGAAAAAGCTTGTTGCTATCCACCCTGTCCATACCTCTCATAATAGCGCTGAGGTCCTCTATTAAGTGGAGGGGCCGGGGAGGGGTGGAGTATTGGGTTTCCCTTTAGGTGGGTGACCTACTTCTCTATATTACATATCCAGTGCACTCTATGGATGAGATAATGAAGCTGCTTAAGAGTTTTGGCTCCTTCTCTGGGTACAAGTGGGGCCGCACAGTGGTTAGCATAGCTGCCTCACAGCACCAGAGGCCCTGGTTCAATTCCGACCGTGGTTGACTGTGTGCAAAGTTTGCACTTTCTCCCCAGGTCTGCTGGGTTTTCTCCGGGTGCTCCAGTTTCCTCACACAGTCTAAAGAAGTGCAGGTTAGGTGGATTGGCCATGCTATTTTGCCCCTGAGGGTCCAAAGATTTGTAGATTAGCTGGGGTTATGAGGTTACGGTGATAGGGCGGGGGGAGTAGACCCAGATAGGATGCTCTTTCAGAGGGTGGGTGCAGACTTGATGAGCCGAATAGCCTCCTTCTGCACCCTAGGAATCCTATGGTTCTATTTTAAGTTGAACTTGGACAACAGCAAATGTTTCCCGGTCAACCCCCTGGGGAGGAGAACCCAACTGGGGGTGCTCTCTTTTCGCCTTGGCAAGATTAGCTTTCATTATCTGGGGGTCCAGGTTGGCGCACAATTGGGCTTCGCTTCATAAATTAAATTATGCTAGTCTGGTTGATGGTGTCAAATCCGACTTAAGAGGTGGGATAACCTCCCCTCCTTGGCGGGCAGGGTTCCGACTATTAAAATCAACGTACTACCGGGATTTTTATTTCTTGTTCTTAAAATAAATTTAGAGTGTCCAATTCCTTTTTCCAGTTAAGGGTTAATTTAGCGTGGCCAATTCACCTAACCTGCACATCTTTGGGTTGTGGTGGTGAGACGCACGTAGACACGAGGAGAATGTGCAAACTCCACACGGACAGTGATCCAAGGCTGGTATCGAATCCGGGTCCTCGGTGCCGTGAAGCAGCAGTGCAAACCACTGCGCCATCGTGCTGCCCCTTTATTTATTTTTCAATGTCTCCCCATCTTTCTCCCCAAGTCACTTTTTGTCAAAGTCAATAAATTAATGTTCATCTTTATTTGGGCAGTTAAGACTCCAAGGATCCGTGGGGCTTTGCTCCGAAGCGATAAGCAGTCAGACGGCTTGGCTCTACCCAATTTATTGTTTTACTATTGGGCAGCCAACATTCAGACGATACTGTGGTTCAGTGATCCTGTTTCCATATGGGGACAAATGGAGGCGAGCTCCTGCATGTTTTGTGCCTTGGTGCACTAGTAACCGCATCGCTGCCCTTTTCTCCGATAAGATTTTCCCTGTAGCCAGTGATGGTGTCCATACTGAGAGTCTGGAAGCAGTTCAGGCAGCATTTTAAGCTCTGTTCAATGTCTAGGCTAGCCCCCACCTGTAATAATCATCTTTTTCTGCCAGCGGGTTTCGACTCAACGTCTAAGTCATGAGAGGGGAAGGGTTTGAAGAGGTTTGGAAACCTGTTTGTGGAGGGGAGGTTTGCACATTTTAAGGAGCTGAGGGAGAAATTCCAACTGCCTGGTTGAAATCTTTTCAGGTACTTTCAGATTTACGATTCTTCCCTTGGCACCACCCTCTTCCCTATGGAAGAGGATCCTGTCTGCCCAGGTCTGGTGGGGGGACTATTTTGGGCGTAGAGGGCCATATCCACTCAGCGGAGTCAGCTCCATTGAGTGTGGTGAGGGTGAAATGGGAGGGTATGTTGAGTCCCATTCTTGATGATGGGGTATCGAGTGAGGCCCTTCACAGGGACAACTCCACGTCTGCATGGCTAAGTCTGACCCAATTCAATGTTGGGCACAGGGTGCATCTGACTAAACGAGGATGAGTGGATTTTTCTCTGGGGTGGAGGACAAGTGTGAGCAATACTCTCGGGGACCAGCTAACCACACTGATATATTCTGGTCTTGCCTGAAGTCGGTACGCTTTTGGGCCTCTTTCTTCAACACAATGTCGGAAAGACTCAATGTTGATTTGGATCCATGTTCGCTGGTGGCCATTTTTGGGATATCAGACTCGCCAATGCTTCAGACGGGGGTGAAGAGAGCTGCCCTTGCCCGTGCCTCGTTAGTAGTCATGAGGCACCAGAACTACATATGGGGAAGAGGGTTGACGCCCATGCCTTTGCTTTCCTAATCGCCCATTAGAGAATTCTGCTCGGCTGGCGATCAGCAACATCACCCACAGCTGCAGACTGGCTAGCAGACTTGTCGGAACTTCACCACCTGAGGGACAGAGGAGGGCTTGCACACAATGTGGAGGCCATTCAATAACTTGTTCCAAACCTTTCAAAGGCAACAGCCAACAGAGTGGATGTGGGGGGAGGATCAGAGGAAACAAGGGGGAGGTCAGAAAGAAGCTGACACAAGGCCTCACGAAAGCGAACCCTCAAAAGCAGGCTGACAACAGGATGGGACGACGGAGAAGGTGCGAAGTGGGGAGGAGAGACGAGGGGAGAATGAGGGAAGGGGGGGCACTGCCCACATACAAGCACTAGACAACTACACAAGGGGAAGTAAAGGGTCAAAGAAAGGACCCTGAAACAGCAAAAGCAGGGAGGTTTTGTGGGGGGAATATCACACACACCGAAAAAGAACTTGTAAATTCTAACCATCGAATCTGTCTTTAACGAGTGTACAGTGTATTAAATGTAAAAACTTTAATAAAAATTTTATTTTTTTTAAAGCCCGGAGACGAGTTCTGCTTGGATGTCTCCTGCTCTGCCAATGCCTCGGCTTGGTTGGGTGACCTCATGTCTTTCTTATATTTATAGAAGGTTAAGTACACCATTAGAGGGTCAGTGGAAGGCTTCTATCTAAAATGGCTGCCATTTCCTTTTTTAAATAATTAGTCATCGTCAGCTGTTAGAGGATTTAGTTTAGTTTTTTTTGGGGGGGGGGGGCGGGAATTAAATTGCTTGTTAGTCTCGTTCTTTTGATTGTGTAACTTCGGTTAATTGTTTTGTACGATTTTGTTTATTATAAAAAATATTTAATAAACTTATTTTCTTTAAAACCTGGAACTCCCTAACATCACTGTGGATGCATCTTCACGCATAGACGGAAGCAGCCCAAGGCAGTGGCTCACCACCATGTTCTCAAGGGCAATTAGGGAGGGGCAACAAATGCTGGCTTAGCCAGTGACATTCACATCATGTGGGATTCTGGTTTCTATGCCTTAGCTAAACACCGGGCAGCGCAGTGGCATAGTGGTTAGCACTGCAGTCTCACGGTGCCGAGGTCCCAGGTTCAATCCCAGCTCTGGGTCATTGTCCGTGTGGAGTTTGCACATTCTCCCCATGTTTGCGTGGGTTTCGCCCAAAGATGTGTAGGGTAGGTGGATTGGCCATACTAAATTGCCCCTTAATTCGAAAAGATGAATTGGGTACTCTAAAAGTTTTTTACAAGCTATACACAATACAATTTAGTCAACTCAAAATATAATCGAAAAATACAAGAAGCTTTCACTGTACCATATGCAATATCATTAAACTCAAAACAATGCGTCACAAAATACCATGACAGATCCTGAGGGAAGTGACAGGTTATCACTGATAAATATTATGAATGAAGCAGACAACACTGTATTTGGCAGGCTAAATTGCACACCAATGATTCTATTCAAATGTTTTACCGCAGCATATTCGATGCAACAAAATGCACACGCACTAAGGAATTCATTTCCTTCTACCTCTCAACACGCAGCAACTAAGTTTTACATCTTGATGAAGGGTAGCATAGGAAATGTTATCCTCATCTCTTTTAGATCCTGCTGGATCTGCTAATGCACCCTCAGCAATTTCACCATGATTCTAAATGTCAGGCATGGCTAAATTGGTGGCAGATTTATTAGTCCCTCAGCTGTGGGTTTAAGCCTCACTCCAGGATTTAAGCACGTAACTGCAGGCTGGCACTGTAAGTCAGTGGTAAGAGGAAGCTGCACGGTGAGTGAGCAAACATTAAACAGGGCCCACATCTGTCTATTCTAGCAGCTCACATTAAGGTATTAAGAGCTCAGAACAATATTCAAATAATCCTGAACACAACTTAAAGTAGATTAATTAGTTTATCCATTGCAGTTTGCAACATTGTGCAGTGTGGCATTGTGCTCTGAAACATTTCTGACAAATCAAGAGTCCAGTCCGCACTGATTATTTAAAAAAGTGTGGGTGAACAAAAGAAAATAATTCTGAACACTTAAATTTCTTTTTCTTTTTTTTAAATTTAGAGTACCCAATTTTTTTTTTCCAATTAAGGGGCAATTTAGTATGGCCAATCTACCTAACCTGCACATATTTGGGTTGTGGGGATGAAACCCACGCAGACATGGGGAGAATGTGCAAACTCCACACAGACACTGACCCAGGGCCGGGATTCGAACCCGGTTCCTCAGCGCCGCAATCCCAGTGCTAACCACTGCACCACATGTCGCCCCTGAACACTTAACGGAAGGTGCCCATTCTTGTCCAACTAATAAAGTGACCACTTTGCTGGTGTGCTGCCAGTATCTCTTGAACTGTACTTCATTAAGAGACTGTCCAGTTATCATGGAGATAGAAGAAGGAGAAAATTACTAAAAGTCACCATTCAAGGCTGCTAATACGATGGGAATTCTGTGACTTGTCTATTGGTGACATAGAACATAGAACGATACAGCGCAGTACAGGCCCTTCGGCCCTCGATGTTGCACCGACATGGAAAAAATCTAAAGGCCATCTAACCTACACTATGCCCTTATCATCCATATGCTTATCCAATAAATTTTTAAATGCCCTCAATGTTGGCGTGTTCACTACTGTTGCAGGTAGGGCATTCCACGGCCTCACCACTCTTTGCGTAAAAAACCCACCTCTGACCTCTGTCCTATATCTATTACCCCTCAATTTAAGGCTATGTCCCCTCGTGCTAGCCACCTCCATCCGCGGGAGAAGGCTCTCGCTGTCCACCCTATCTAACCCTCTGATCATTTTGTATGCCTCTATTAAGTCACCTCTTAACCTTCTTCTCTCTAACGAAAACAACCTCAAGTCCATCAGCCTTTCCTCATAAGATTTTCCCTCCATACCAGGCAACATCCTGGTAAATCTCCTCTGCACCCGTTCCAAAGCTTCCACGTCCTTCCTATAATGAGGCGACCAGAACTGTACGCAATACTCCAAATGCGGCCGTACTAGAGTTTTGTACAACTGCAACATGACCTCATGGCTCCGGAACTCAATCCCTCTACCAATAAAGGCCAACACACCATAGGCCTTCTTCACAACCCTATCAACCTGGGTGGCAACTTTCAGGGATCTATGTACATGGACACCGAGATCCCTCTGCTCATCCACACTACCAAGAATTTTACCATTAGCCAAATATTCCGCATTTCTGTTATTCTTTCCAAAGTGAATCACCTCACACTTCTCCACATTAAACTCCATTTGCCACCTCTCAGCCCAGCTCTGCAGCTTATCTATGTCCCTCTGTAACCTGCAACATCCTTCCGCACTGTCTACAACTCCACCGACTTTAGTGTCGTCTGCAAATTTACTCACCCATCCTTCTGCGCCCTCCTCTAGGTCATTTATAAAAATGACAAACAGCAACAGCCCCAGAACAGATCCTTGTGGTACGCCACTCGTAACTGAACTCCATTCTGAACATTTCCCATCAACTACCACTCTCTGTCTTCTTTCAACTAGCCAATTTCTGATCCACATCTCTAAATCACCCTCAATCCCCAGCCTCCGTATTTTCTGCAATAGACGACCGTGGGGAACCTTATCAAACGCTTTACTGAAATCCATATACACCACATCAACTGCTCTACCCTCGTCTACCTGTTCAGTCACCTTCTCAAAGAACTCGATAAGGTTTGTGAGGCATGACCTACCCTTCACAAAACCACTGCAATGAAGTAACAGTGAAAAGCCCCTAGTCGCCACCTTCCGGCGGCTGTTTGGGTACGTAGAGGGAGAATTCAGAATGTCCAATTCACCTAATAAGTATGTCTTTTGGGACTTGTGGGAGGAAACCGGAGCACCCAGAGGAATCCCACGCAGGCACTGGGAGAGCATGCACACTCTACACAGACCAATACGTTTTATCCACATCTGTCTTCCATAACTACAAGGATCAACTTCTCTGGCTGCAATGTCGGCTGGCACTTTTAAAATTTTCTTTCATGGGGTGTGAGCATCAGTGGTTTGGCCAACATCTATTGCCCATCCCTAATTTCCCTTGTGAAGGTGGTGGTGAGCCACATTTCTGAATCACTGCAGGTCCTCTGGTGTAGGTGCACCCACAGTGCTTTTGGGCAGCGAGTTCAAGAACTCCCAGCTTCTGACCTGCTCTTGTAGTCACAGTATTTGCACGGTTGGTCCAGTTCAGCTCCTGGTAAATGGGATTTTGATAGCATACAGAAATCAGTAAGATTTAGATCTGACATTACATCAATTTTGTTCTTGGTTGCCTCCTCCTCAATAATGTTGCTTTGTGTGGAATGAATCTCATTTGCACAATTATATTTCGTGAACATATTCTATACATCCCTGTTTTCTGTGATGCTATGCCACAAAAGCTACAAAGCTGTTAATCTGATGCCCTATTGCCACTAAAGCAGTCTGAGCCAAAAAAAAAGTTCCAGTCATTTGTCCTTTTCCCCAATATTGCCAGTGCCAGAACCATTACTATGGAATTGTAATTCCAAGCAACCTGCCACTTGATCAGGTATGTAGCATAGCAGTAAAGCAGCATGTAGTCCAAGACTTCTAAAGTTACTGGGAAATGCCAAGTGACAGCAGGAGTGAGAACAGAGGTATTCCCAAAGTAAATTGCAAGCTGCAAGGAATTTGTCAGTATATTTATTAACATGGAATTGTTACCAAGACTATCCAAAATTCTTTTTTCATATAACCGTTCTCAGGATATGGGCAATGTCACCATCCCTAATCCATCTCCAGCTTTCCTCAAAAGGTGATGAGCTGCTTTTGTTTGATATGACTGAGTGAGTGGTTCAGCCACTTCAGGGAACCAGAGTTAACCACGTTGATGAGAGACTGGAGTCATCTATCGATCTGACCAGGTAAGGATGGCAGGTTTCCTTCTGTCAAGGGCAGTAGTGAAACAGTTAGGTTTTTGTGAAAATCCAACAATTTCATGGTAATCCCTTTAATTTTTAGATTTAAAACAATACTAAATTCAAATTTTCTAACTTCTACAAATCACGATTATTAGTCTAGTAACATAACTACTACAATACCACTGTATAGGGTTTGATTCTGCAAGTTTAAGACTGAATCATAATCAAAAGTGGTTTTAAAATAATCTATTGCAGAAAATAGATTAAAAGACTCGTTAACTCACATGAATTGAAATGTGGAAAATTGCCCAGGTGTGTCCTGTACACAAAAAACAAGTCAAATCCAACCCGGTCAATTACCGCAACATCAGTTTACTCTCGATCATCAGTAAAGTGATGAAGGGGTCATCAACAGTGATATCAAGCGACACTAGTTTAGCAATAAACTACTTGCTGATGCTCAGTTTGGGTTCTGCCATTGCAAGATTGCATTACAGACTTGGTTCAAACATAGACAAAAGAGCTCAATACTAAAGGTGTGAGAGTGACTGCCCTTGACATCAAGGCAGCATTTATTTGACTGAGTGTGGCATCAAGGAGCCTTTGCAAAACTGTAGCCTATTGGAATCAGGGGGAAAACTCCCCCCTGGTTGGAATCATACCTTTATTCTCTTTAAAACATTTAGAGTACCCAGTTTTTTTTCCAATTAAGGGGCAATTTAACATGACCAATCCACCTACCCTGCACATTTTGGGTTGTGGGGGTGAGACCCACGCAGACACGGAGTGAATGTGCAAACTCTATACGGGAAGTGACCCAGGATCAAACCCGGGTCCTCAGTGACGTGAGGCAGCAGTGCCAATGAGCCACCGTGCCGCCCTCAGTTGGATGCAGACCTAGCACAAAGCAAGGTGGTTATGGTTGCTAGAGGTCAGTCATCTCAGCTCCAGGAGTTCCTCAGGGGAGTGTCCTAGGCCCAACCATAGAACAGTACAGCACAGAACAGGCCCTTCGGCCCTCGATGTTGTGCCGAGCAATGATCACCCTACTCAAACCCACGTATCCATCCTATACCCGTAACCCAACACCCCCCCCCCCCCCCCCCCCCTAACCTTACTTTTTAGGACACTACGGGCAATTTATCATGGCCAATCCACCTAACCCGCACATCTTTGGACTGTGGGAGGAAACCGGAGCACCCGGAGGAAACCCACGCACACACGGGGAGGACGTGCAGATTCCGCACAGACAGTGACCCAGCCGGGAATCGAACCTGGGACCCTGGAGCTGTGAAGCATTTATGCTAACCACCATGCTACCGTGCTGCCCCAAGTTGATGAAGCAACTGAACCATCTTCAGTTGCTTCATCAATGACCTTCCCTCCATCATAAGATTAGGAATGGAGATGTTCGCTGATCATTGTACAATGCTCAGCATCATTTGCGACGCCTCAGATACTGATGCAGACTATGTCCAAATGCAGCAAGACCTGGATAATATCCAGGCTTGGGCTGACAAATGGCAATTCACATTCACACCACACAAGTGCCAGGCAATGACCATTTTCAACAAGAGAGAATCCTACCGTTGCCACTTAACATTCAATGGCATTATCATTACTGAATCCCCCACTATCAACATCCTGGCATTACCACTGACCAGTGATTGAAGTGAAGTAGCCATATAAATGCTGTGTTTACAACAGCAGGTCAGAGGCTAGGAATCCTGCAGCAAGTAATTCACCTCTTGACTCCCCAAAGCCTGTTCACCATCTACAAGGCACATTTCAGGAGTGTAATGGAACACTCTCCACTTAGCCTGGATGAGTGCAGCTTCAACAACACTCAAGAAGCTTGGCATCATCCAGAACAAAGCAGTCTGCTGGTTGGCATCCCTTCCACAAACGTGCATTTACTCCACTACCGATGCACAGTAGCAGCAGTATGTGCCATTTACACGATGCACTGCAGGAACTCACCAAAGCTCATTAGGCAGCACCTTGTACACCCACAACCATTATCATCTAGAAGGACAAGGGCAGCAGATGCATGGGGACACACCACCTTCAAGTAACTCACCTTCCTGACTTGGAAATATATCACCGTTCCTTCACTGTTGCGGAGTCAAAATCCTGAGCACCTACACCACATGGACTGCAGCGAACCACTACTTTTACAAGAGCAATTAAGGATGGGCAATGAATGTTGGCCTAGCCAGTGAAACCCACATCCCTTGAATGAATAAACAAAAATGGAAAAACATTCAGACCTAATAAACAGAGACCTTCCAGACATAGAAGTCACAATTTAAACCAACATCCAGAAGACAAAAAAACAATCAAAGGGCATCCATTTGAAATAAACAGTAAGGTTACAGCTTTGATCTTTCCATACGGTGTGAAAATGTTTAGCCACCAACAAGAAACATGCAAAACAGAAAAGTGAATACAACATGACTAGGTAAAATGTCCTAATTGCATACTCACATACAGTGCACCATTTTTGAAATGTGATTGTTAGACATGAGCAAAATGAGCAGCCAATGTGCACAGTGACATAAATGAAAGGGAGATGGAGTAACCGATAGTAGTAATCAGTTGGTTTTGGTCCAAGTGAAAGATAAACAGACATCAAAAGAATCCATGCTCTTCTTCGAACACTCAACTAGGATATTCCATGTCAAACTGAATAAGCAGATTGCTCTATGGTCTATAGCAGTGTTTTTCAAACTTTTTTCCCGGCAGCCATTTTTGCCAATTGGCTGAACTTCAGGACCCACACCACATTTCACTTTCCCAGTCCATCCTGAGTCAAGACAGTGTTTGGGACACAAACGTTTTCTTTTCCAGGCAAGTGAGGGAAATAAAATCATCTAGTTTCCTGTTATTAATCACAATCTGGTAGCCCTTGGTGCATTGAATTTATGTCAACATTGAGTGAAGACACGATCAGATATGCCTGTGATGAGCTCCTATCTATAAAAGTTCACTGTCCAGGGTCACACATGAAGAATAGTTACGAATGGGAAATACTGGAAGGCAGCCAACAATTGTGAACCTACATTCATCGTGGGACACTGCATCAGGAAAGTGAAGAAGACTGAGGAGAGGAGAATAAAGGACAGATATCACTGGGAGAGAGACATAAGTGGTTCTTGTAAATAAACCAGCAATAAATCTAAAGATGGTGATCTTAAATTCTTGATTTATAATTGGCTGAAATACAATTCCGTTTCTTGATGCAAGTTTATTCAACTTGAAAACACGCTACCAGAAACAAGTTAATCATTATTGATGAATGCTGACATTAAAACCTCCCCACAACCAACTGGTAAACTAACTAATCTGATTGTCAGTAATCGGGCAGAATTGACATTGAACAAAGATTTCTCAGATATTAATTGTTTTCTCAGATATTCAATTCTGGCATTGCGATGTGCTCATGTCTCCCCAACCAGAAGACATGCTATTGCAGTCACTTTGTGTAGACTGATATCTCCAAAAATGTAGCTCTTGCTGCAATGGCAGTCGATTCCCTCCCACTGAAGGTGACTCCCTGGCGTCGCTGACATACACGCTGTTGGGCCCTCAGCAGGAACTAAACTGCAATAGTGGTAGCAGTCCTATTCACATGGTGTGCAGAATGGACCCCAATGTTGAAACCTGGATGCTGTACCTATTTGGACATGGCTTAATGAGACAGCTTTTTAATTGGCCGGCTCCAAAAGATTGCTTCCAGGATTCCCCTGCCACCTCTTCCTGATCCCCAATCCACCCAGGAAAATTCATGGTTACATGGTGAATTTTCAGAAACAGACATCTGCGTTGGTAACTTCACTATACTATTAATATAATTAGCATACTCAGTTAAAGTGCTTACGTTTTGATTAAAATGAGACAGGATTACGGAAAACTGCTTGGAAAAGAATGTCAACAAAAGTACATGAAGAACAGTACTGAAGATCATAGACCGATTACCCTTACTCTGAATGTTCAATGGGATCAGGAACAATCAATATTTCACAGGGCAGGGGCAGCACGGTGGCACAGTGGTTAGCACTGCTGCCTCACGGCGCCGAGTACCCAGGTTCAATCCCAACTCCAGGTCACTGTTCATGTGGAATTTGCACATTCTCCCAGTGTCTACGTGGGTCTTACCCCCACAACCCAAAGATGTGCAGTGTGTGTGGATTGGCCATGCTAAATTGCCCCCTAATTGGAAAAATAAAGAATTGCGTATTCTAAATTTATGGGGAGAAATATTTCATAGCGTGGTACATGTTACACTTTCTGCTATCAGTCAAAAGTCTTCGACAGCAGTACCAACTTCATTCGGTGTTGCCTGCACTGTAAAACGTGTGATAGCTGAGAATTGGCTGATTTTAAGAGAGTTAAAGCCAGGTTCGATCCCGGCTCTGGGTCACTGTCCATGTGGAGTTTGCACATTCTCACTGTGTTTGTGTGGGTTTCGCCCCCACAACCCAAAGATGTGCAGGCTAGGTGTATTGGCCACACTAAATTGCCCTTAATTGGAAAAAATTAATTGGGTGCTCTAAATTTAAAAAAAGAATTAAAGAGCATGAAAATTTACAATAGCTAAGTAACAGTTCACCACAGGGCATTTCTCAGCCTTATGTTATCACTACAGCAAAACCTGTATTGAAGGAAGATCCAGAAACACTAAATAGTACACACATACAGCCAATAAGCACAATTGCTGGTGTGTCAGGGAATATGTCAAATGGCTGTTAGTAAAGACTTCCTGCATGTAGCTCAGATCTTGGGGGAAGGTAGAAGGTTACTAAGTTGCCACGGCATCAATAACCAGACCAAATTCAACCACGCCTGCTGAACTTCAACCTTTAAAAACATTGCGTGTATATCAGTACAGTATCTCTCGTCCTGATAGCAAGTTATATTGGGAGAAGTATTCTAGGTTTTGTAAATCCATAGGACAGGAATGTGTGTACACTGTATTTACACTCAATCATTAACATGTGAAGCAGTACAAAGATGTTGTCGGTATTTGGAGATTGGGAAACAACCAGAGTATCAAGTCCATTTTCTGTTGAAAACTATAGAGACATAGGGATAATGCAAGTTGTTCTTTTTACAATTCAGACAAACCAAATCCTTCTGATGGTTTTGTTTTGAAACGGAGATTAGATCCCAGTTGGTTGTTGGGACCTGGACCACCACCCCCCAGCTCCCGTTTGGCTGCTGGTTGCAAGCAGTAAGAAGTCTTACAACACCAGGTTAAAGTCCAACAGGTTTGTTTCAAACACTAGCTTTCGGAGCACTGCTCCTTCCTCAGGCTTCCTCACACCTGCTGGACTTTAACCTGGTGTTGTAAGACTTCTTACTGTGCCCACCCCAGTCCAACGCCGGCATCTCCACATCATGGTTGCAAACAGATCTGTGAAGAGGTCTGAGAGTTTGTTTGAAATGTCGTGAAATCTCTCCTCTGACCCTCTTATTTCAAATTAATTCTTTCCATCCTCAGGAACTCGGCCAGTTCTGGGAGCCATTCCGAGGCCCTGGGTAGCACTGCTGACTCCACTCTAGCAGAAGTCTCCACCTGGTGATCAATGGGATGAATGCCAGGGCTTCCATCCCCTTCCCCGTCCAGAGCTCTGGGTACTCTTGACACTCTGAAGACTGCCACAGATGGGTACGGCTCCATCTCAACTTCCACTACCTTGGACATAGCCTTGAAGAAGGCCTTCCAGAGCTCCATGGGTCTGGGACAGGACCCGGACATGTGGGCGTGGTTGGCCGGGTCCCCCTGAACTGTTCGCACCTATCCTCCACCTCCGGGAAGAAACCGCTCATATGCTTCCTGGTAAGGTGGTGCTGTTCACTACCTTGAGTTTAGACCAGCGCAGGGGGAAATGGAGTTGACTCTGTGCAGCAACTTGATCCAGAGTCCTCCCCACTATCTCCATGCCCCTCTCCTCCCCACACTTCCGTCTGGTCTTGTCCAGTGGAATCCTGATCTTTTTTATACATCTATAAATGTAACCGCATCTGGCGTCTCTTAACCAGACCAGCCTTAACATTGTGTCCAGGTCTCTGGGGGAACGCTTTTGTCTCCTTGTGGAGAAATGTACACAGCTGCAGATATCCATGCTTGTTCCCTTTTGGGAGTTGCACCTCTCCAAGTTCCCCCATGGTGGGCAGTTTGTCGTCCACGTACATGTCCTCTACTGGCATCCCAATGTGGTGTCTATCCTCGCCGGTGTGAACCTGTGGCTGTTACAGATGGGGCCCCCGTGGACATCTTGCCAAGTTCGAAGTGGAGCCTAAACTGGTTCCACGTCTTTAGGGTGGCTACTACCACTGGACTCCTTGAGTGTGAGAGTGAGGTGTGGTGGCCAGCTCAGAGAAACGTTCCCGTGCAGGAGGTCTCCTCCATTTGGACTCAATACGCTTCCGTCTCCCTTAGCCACCCCCTCACCCCCGCGTTCGCCGCCCAGTGGTAGAACAGAAGATTCGGTAAGGCGAGGCCTCCCACTTGCAGCCCTCATTGTAAAATAGACTTACGTAGCCATAATTAACTTGTCGACTATGGGCAAGAAGGATTTGGGGATGAAGATCAGGAGTGAAACAAATGCGAAGAGGAACCTAGGCAGCACGTTCATTTTGATCATCTGTACCCTTCTGGTTAGTGAAAGAGGGAGCGAGTCCCATCTTTGCAGGTCCCTCTTCACCTCCTCCACCAGGCTGGAGAGGTTTCATTTTGGATCCACTTCCAGGTGTGGGCCACTTGGATCCCCAGGTACCTGAACTTGGTTTGGGTTACTTTAAACGGCAGTTCTTCCAGCTCCACTCCTCCCTCTCAGGGGTCTACTGATAAGATTTTGCTCTTTCCCAGGTTGTGTTTGTAACCTGAGAAGGCGCCAAACTCCCTAAGGAGTCTGGTTATCATTCCCGGACTGGCTAGGGGGTTAACACGGAGAGGAGCAGGTCATCCACATAGAGTGAGATTGTATGCTCTCTGCCCCCTCTCCGAATGCCTGTCCATCAATCCACTATTCTAAGGGCACAGCCAGCGGCTCAATTGCTGGTGCGAACAGGAGCGGGAATAGCGGGTTCTCCAGCCTTGCTCCCCTGTGCATCCAGATGTACTCGGCGTGGATGTGTTTGTCTGTACGCACCTGTACAGGAGCTTCACCCATGTGGTGAACCCTGCTCCAAACCCAAACTGTTCAAGCACCTCCATGAGGTACCTCCATTCTACTCAATCGAAGGCTTTCTCAGAATCCAGAGAGATGATCACCTCTGGTGTCCTCTTCCCAGATGGGGTCATTATTACATTCAGTAGGCGTCTGATGTTCGCTGTTAGTTGTCTGCCCTTAACAAACCTGGTCTGATCGGCGACCACTTCTGGCAGGTGACTCTCCAGTCCCCTCGCCAGTGCTTTCGCTAAGATTTTTGCTTCAGTATTTGAGAGTTGGGTCTGTATGATCCACACCCTGTTAGGTGGACTTTGTCCTTCTTGGAAATCAATGAGATAATAATAATCTTTATTAATGGTCACAAATAGGCTTACATTAACATTGCAATGAAGTTACTGTGAAAATCCCGTAGTCGCCACATTCCGGCACTAATTCGGCTACACTGAGGGAGAATTCAGAATGCCCAATTCACCTAACAAGCATGTCTTGTGGGACTTGTGGGAGGAAACCGGAGCACCCGGAGGAAACCCACGCAAACACAGGGAGAACGTGCAGATTACACACAGACAGTGACCCAAGCTGGGAATCGAACCCGGGTCCCTGACACTGTGAAGCAACATTGCTAACCACTGTGCTACCATGTCAAGGCATGTGCCAGCATGGGCGGCAGGGCCCCCTTCGACAGCGAGTCGTTGAATACCTCCCACAAGTGCAGGGCCAGAGCTGCTGATAATCTTTCGTAAAAATCTACCGGGAACCCATCGGGTCCCATTGCTTCCCTGATTGCATGGAGTTGATGCACTCCACGACTCTGCTCAGTCCTGCTCCACCACTGGTCTACCCAGTCTGTCGAGGAACTGTTCCATCCCCGAGACCCTCTCCAGGGGCTCGGAGGTGTATAGCCCTCGGCAAAAGTTCGTAAAGGTCTTTATTGACCTTGTTTGGGTCCGCTATCATCCTGCTGTTGCTGTCCCTAACTTGAGCTACCTTTTTCACGGCCGCCTGTTTTCTCAACTGGTGTGCCAGCATGCGGCTGGCCTTGTCTCCATGTTTCTAAAAGGATAGTCTTATGATTTTATGTGTGTCCAAAATCTCCTGCGCACATGACTGAAATCAATTAAACTTGGCTTCTCTGAGAGAATCCTGTTTGCCAGTATTCATCTCAACTGTAGTTTAATCTTGGCCACTCTCAGCTGGGAATTCACTGCTCTAGCACATTTCTGTACTGCTGACTCCTGACTGTGGGGAAGTTCCCTGTCCTTTAAACGGAGATCCGAATGTTAACTTTCACAAGTGTATGTGTGTGTTTTTTTTTGTGTTGGATTAATCCTGAGGGGTTGCTTGATATTTTCTCTTCCTTGTACCAAACACAAAATTTAGTAATGTGACCTTTTCACAACATATTATACAATGGACATTGTATTGGTAGAAAGATAAAATGCATATAAACTAGATTTTCTCCTTTGTCTCTTGTTGTGCCCATGAAAATACGAGTATTAATGAGAACTATCTTGTACCTAATAATGAAGATTTATAACTGACTAAGTCAACATAATAGAATCACAGAATAATACAGCCATTGTGTTGGTGCTGATCAATCAATCCCACTTCCCCACTCTTTCCCATAGTCCCGTAATTTTTTTCCCCTTCATGTATTTATTCTATCTGTATATATGTGGGTAAAGCTGGGTGCAACCCCTACCATGGGGTAGGAGTGGTAGGAGCTCCAGCTGAAATCCGTCTAAACACTGTAAAACCTAAACGCTACCGTAAAGGTGTAAATGTAAATTAGTAGTGGGGCCCCAGTCATGATTATGGTGACAGCTAGGGGTTAAAATCTTGTTGTTTCTATTTTTTATTATTATTATTTTTTTTATAAATTTAGATTAGCCAATTATTTTTTCCAATTAAGGGGCAATTTAGCGTGGCCAATCCACCTACTCTGCACATTTTTGGGTTGTGGGGGCGAAACCCACGCAGACACGGGGAGAACGTGCAAACTCCACACGGACAGTGACCCAGAGCCGGGATCGAACCTGGGACCTCAGCGCTGTGAGGCGGTTGTGCTAACCACTAGGCCACCGTGCTGCCCTTCTATTTTTTATTATTGTTGTTGCATCGCCTTTTACACGCAAAACTACGTTTTTTGTATCTAACTCCAAACACCAATAAAAAAATTTTTTTTTAAAAATCATATGACTATTCCTGCTGGACAGAATGAAAGCTGCCATGAGATTGATCATTTATAATAATGCCTTGTACTCATGAATTATCTCATTCTCTTTAAATGGTACTTATCGTGCTTGTGATGAATATTAGAAATTGTCATATTTTGCAGTATTATTAAAACCAGGGTTAAAGTGCTTACAGACAGTATGTCTGCTGGAACTGTGATTACAAGTGAGGTAATCAGTGATTTCTAGAGGTTAAATGTTTTAGCTAATAGATATTAAAAGCCATTTTAACCTGTTTGCAAATAGAGAGCAAAGTAATGTTGTAACAGTTTGAGCGTGGATAAACAAATCAAGGTGCATCTTGTAACAGGAGACAAAATAATACTGTGTGCTTTCTGTGTAGCTGGCGTAGCTATTATGAGGAGCCAGGTCTGTTGAGACAGGGAGGTTGCCTCCAGGGCTTTAAACTGAAAAGATTTTCAGCTTAGTACTTAAAAACGGCTTCTCTCTCTCAAGAACTCTGCACTAAAATAAGCAAGCAAATCCTGATTGTCACCGTTATACATAAATGGTATTTGAAATATTGGGGTTGCGTAATTGGAAGGTAGAGGCAAGTTTCAGGAAGCAAGTTAAGATGCTGTACCCCTTGACTGTAAAGCTATTTCTTTGTTGCTAATGTGCTTGATTCTGTGTTCAAATTAAAATCTGTTTTAATATAAAAGCCATTTACTGGTCAGTGTCATCACTCCTGTAGCACTGTAGCATTTCCTTACAGTTTTACCAAATACAAATAGTTGGGTTCTAATTTGAGATATTAACCAAATCGGGGTTCTGGTCCAGATCCATTAATCTTGTATAATACCGAACTTGACATTTGAAACCATTCACAAAAGACTGAACAGGAAATGTGAGCCTTAAAGTCCTGTAGTCAATTTAACACAATCTAGTTAATTAATTCTTAGATCTGGACTTTGTAACCTCAGAATATGCAAGACTGTTCACGGGAGTGAGGCAGAAGAAGAATTTGACCATTCATTGCAAGTGGAATAATTGGCAGAATGATAATCAATAATCTGAATTATAATAACCACTCGATTGTTTACCATCAGTAGAGGGCTATATCGATAGTTGGGTTATTTTGGTCACTTGCCCTATGTTCAAGTTACTCAGAAACATTCAAGTCTCTATATAGCCAAACAACTTAGTACGAACTTTGGTGTTTGGCCAACATTTATTGCTCATTAACATCTCTAAAAGCGATTATTTAATCATGATCACATTGCTGTTTGTGGGAGCTTGCGGTAACTGCCATGAGTTGTAGATCAGAAGTGCTTACACTATAAAGTGCTTTGGGACACTGGAGGTCATGAAAGGCACTATATAAATGCAATTTTTTAAACCTCAAAAGACTTGCATTTAATTTTGAAGACTATAACGAACAATTTATGTCTGGGTCAGGGGTGGACTGGCACAAGTAGTATTCAGTGAATCTTCATTGGAGTTTGGCTTTAAACAGAGGAGCCAAAGAGAATAAAAGAAAGAGTTGTAATAGTGAACAAACAGAAATTAAATTATTTCTCACTGACTTCAGAAAGACAAGTAAACAGAGAGCATGTGATCAATAAAGAATGTGAAAAGGAAAGCTGCAGAGGTAGAAAACAACAGGACCTCGCTGGTGCAGAGTACTAAAATCCAGACACCCCAAAACAAGCACTAGCCCTATCCCATCTCTGTGCCGTTAGTATGTATAACAGCTTCCCTGTGTCTACAGGTACAATAAACACATTGTGATTGGGCCAGGCAGAAACCGATTTTCCCAATCACTTGCAAAATATATTGGCCGCAATCTACACATTGCAATTATTGAAACACATTTAGGAATTTATAATCCATTTGTGGAACCATGGGGCCATAACACGCACTTGAAATCTTCATTTGAACTTTCGCAATACCCAAATTTTTATTTAAGAGCTGTCGACAGGGAAATACCCTGCAGATAAGGGCGAACACATGAGAGGCTAGACGATGTTTAATCAGGACAGCAAAGATTGAGTGCTTTATTATCTGAATTACTTTGTAACCTGCTAATGTCCGTACAAATATATTATCAAAGATAACGATAATTATGTGCAATAAAAGATTACAGGCCAACTGTTTGCTTTGCATCAAGGACATGCGCTCTCTGTAATATGGATTAACAATAGTGAAGACACATGCTCACTGCCAAATCTTTTCTGATTTCAATAATCTGGCAGTAAATGTGGCCCCTACCTAAATACAGAGTCATCTCTGTTCTGTTAGTAACACTCTCAGCTCAGTCCAAAGTTTGTTTTCAAACTCTATCCATTTTTATCCCTCACCTGTAGTTTGCTGACGATACGATTTTGGTTTGCAACAACTTGCATTTATACTAACAACTTTAATAGCAAAACCTTTAACGTACTTCACAGGGGACTTCGGAACAAGTTTTGGCACCCATCCACATAATGAGGTATTGAAATTGTGGATGTGCAAGAGGCCAGGAGGAGCAGAGGTCTCGGAGTGTTACATAGAATGTACAGCAAAGGAACAGATCATTCAACACAACCAAAACATGCTGCCATTTATGCTCCACTTGTTTATCCTCCCATCCTTCCTCATCCAACTCGAAAAGTAGAACCTCCTATTCCGTGGTCACTCATGTTGTTACTCGAGCCTCCTTTGTTTTTTTTATTTATTTACAGGATGTGGGCATCGCTGGTTAGGCCAGCATTTATTGCCCATCCCTAGTTGCCCTTCAGAAGGTGGCGAGCTGCCTTCTTGAACCACTGCAGTCCCTGAGATGTAAGTACAACCACAGCGCTGTTGGGGAGTTCCAGAATTTTGACCCAGCAACAGTGAAGGAATGGCAATATATTTTCAAGTCAGGATGGTGAGCGACTTGGAGCGGAACTTTCAGGTAGTGGGGTTCTCAGGTATCTGCTGCTCTTGTCCTTCTAGATGGTAGTGGAATTTGGGTTTGGTCTAGTTACTGCAGTGCATCTTGTAGATGGTACACACGGCTGATACTGTTTGTCAGTGGTGGAAGCATTGAATGCTCCTGAAAGGAGTAGCAATCAAGTGGCCTGATTTGTCCTGGATGGTGTCGAGCTTCTTGAGTGTTGTTGGAGCTGCATTCATCCAGGCAAGTGGAGATTATTCTATCACACTCCTGACTTGTGCCTTGTAGATGGTGGGCAAGCTTTGGGGTGAGGTCAGGAGGTGAGTTATTTTCTGTAGGATTCCTAGCTTTTGTCTTGCTCTGATAGCCACAGTATCAATATGGTTAGTCCAGTTCACTTTCTGATCAATGGCAACCTCCTGGATGTTGATTGTGGGGGATTCAGCGATGGTAATGCCATTGAATGTCAAGGGCCGATGGTTAGATCCTCTCTTGTAGGAGATGGTCAGAGCCTGTCACTTGTGTGGCGTGAATGTATCATGCCACTTATCAGCCCAATCCTGGATATTGTCCAGATCTTGCTGCATTTGGACAAGGACTGCTTCATTATGAGGAGTCGCGAATGGTGCTGAATATAACATCCCCACTTCTAACCTTATGATGGAAGCGAGATCATTGCTGAAACAGCTGAAGATGGTTGGGCCTAGGACACTCCCCTGAGGAACTCCTGCAGTGATGTCTTAGAGCGGAGATGATAGACCTCCAACCATCACAACCAACCAACCATCTTCCTTTGAGCCAGGTGTAACTCCAACGAATGGAGAGTTTTCCCCCCGATTCCCATTGACTCCAATTTTGCAAGAGCTCCTTGATGCCAAAATCCGCCAAATGCTGCCTTGTTGTCGAAGGCAGACACTCTCACCTCGTCTCTGGCATTCAGCTCTTTTGCCTATGTTTGCCTGTAATGAGGCCAGGAGCTGAGTAACCTTGGCGGAACCCAAACTGATCACTCGTGAGTAGGGTATTGCTGACTACGTCCTGCTCAATACCACTGTTGGTGACTCTTTCCATCACTTTGCTGATGATGAACTGAGAGGGCGGTAATTGGCTAGATTCGATTTGTCCTGTTTCTTGTGTACAGGACACACTGGGCAATTTTCCACACTGCCAGTTAAATTCCAGTGTTGTAGCTGTACTGGAACAGCTGGACTAGGGTGCGGCACGTTCTGGAGCACAAGTCTATTCCGGAATATTGTCAGAACCCATAGCGTTTGCAGTATTGAGTGCCTTCAGCTGTTTCTTGATATCACATAGAGTGAATCGTATTGGCTGAAGCCTGACATCTGCGATGCTGGGGACCTCCGGAGGAGACTGAGATGGATCATCCACACGACACTTCTAGTTGAAGATGGTTGCAAATGCTTCAACCTAGTCTTTTGCACAGATGTGCTGAGCTCCTCCATCATTGAGGATGGGGATATTTGAGGATCTTCCTCCTCCAGTGAATTATTTAATTATCCACCACCATTCATGGCTGGGTGTGGCAGGACTGCAGAGCTTAGATCTGATGAGTTTGTTGTGGAATCGCTTAGCACCATTCCTTGTTACTTATGCTGTTTGACACACAAGTAGTCCTGTGTGGTAGCTTCACCAGCTGACACTTCATTTTTAGAGCCTGGTGCTGCTCCTGGCATGGTCTCCTGCACTCTTCATTGAACCAGGATTGCTCTGGCTTGTTGGTAATGGTAGAGTGGGGGATATGCCGGGGCATGGGGTTGCAGATTGTGGTTGAGTTCAATTCTGCTGCTGCTCATAGCCCACAGCGTCTCATGGATGCCCAGTATTCAGTTGCTAGATCTGTTTAAAGTTTATCCAATTTTGCACAATGGTAATGCCACACAACACAATGAGGACATCCCCAATGAGAAGACTGGACTTTGCCTCCACAAGCACTGTGCAGTGGTTACTTCTACTGATACTGTCATGGGCAGATGCATCTTCAGCAGGCAGATTGGTGAGGATGAGGTTAAGTATTTTTTTTGCTCTTGTTGGTTCCCTCACCACCTGCTGCATTTCCAGTTTAGCAGCCACGTCCTTTAGGAACAGGCCAGCTTGGTCTATGTGGTGCTCCTAAGCCAGTCTTGGGTGATGGACATTGAAATCCCCCACTCAAAGTGTATATTATGTGCCCTTGCCACTCTCAGTGCTTCAAGTGGTGTTCAACATGGAGGAGTACTGATTCATCAGCTGATGGTGGACAGCACATGGTAATCAGCAGGGGATTTCCTTGACCATGTTTATCCTGAAGCCATGAGACTTCATGGGGTGCAGAGTCAATGTCGAGGACTCCCAGGGAACTCCCTACCAACCACTGTGCCGCCCACCAGCTCTGCTAGGTCTGTCCTGCCGGTGAGAAAGGTCACACCCAGGAATGGTGATAGTGGTGTCTGGGACATTGCCTGTAGGGTATGATTCTGTGAGTATGACCACATCAGGCTGTTGCTTGGTTCAAGTCCTACTCCAGGTTCAAGTCCTACTCCAGAGCACAACATCTCGAAACTGACCATCCAGTGCAGTCCCAAGAAAGTGCAGCACTGTCGGAGATGCAGTCTTTCAGATGCGACAATAAACCAAGTCAGCTCTCTAAGTGGATGTAAAAGTATCCCGTGGCAGTATTTTGAAGAACTGGAGGCAATTGTCTCTGGCATCTTGGGGCAATATTTATTTTTCCAATCAACATCACTACTATTTATGGGATCTTGCTGTGTGCAAATTGGTTGCTGTGTTTCCTACATTCAAAAAGTACATCAATGACTGTAAAGTGCTTTGGGACATCAATGGTCATGAAAGACACTATCTAAATGCAAGACTTTCTTTCATGATAAGAAGACTCAATGGTTTTTTTCAATTAAGGGGCAATTTAGCATGGCCAACCCACCTACCCCGCACATCTTTGGGTTCTGGGGGTGAGACCCACATAGGACCCACACCCGGGTTCTTGATACCATGAGGCAGCAGTGCTAACCACTGCACCACCGTGCTGCCCTCCAAGACTCTGTAGAAACTCTTGCCATAATCTTTACTTTTCTAGCTAGCTTCCTCTCATGTTCTAATTTCTTTCTCCTAATTAACCTTTTAGTAATTCTCGGTTGTTCTTTATATCCTGACCAATTATTTGGCCTGCCACTCATCTTTGCCCAGTTATAGGCTTTTTCCTCAAGTTTGATGCTTTCCATAACTTCTTTAGTTAATCATGGATCATGGGTCCTCTTTAGAATTTTTTTACAGTAGGAAATAGCCTCTATTTTGAGTACTCTGAAATATCCAATAGCCTAATATCGCAGTTCACTTCAGCAAGCTCAGCTTTCACAGTTGCCCTTATTCAAGTTTAAAATATTAGTCTTAGACCCACTCTTCTCATTTTCAAACTGGATGTAAATTTCAATATTATGGACACTGCTACCTAGGGGTGCTTTTACCCTGACATCTTGTCACATTACGCAGTACCAAGTCTAATATAACCTGTTCTCTGGTTGATTACAGAACATGCTGGTCTAAGAAACTATCTTGAAAGCATTCCATGAACTTCTCATCCAGGTTACCACTGCCAATCATTGGATAGGCATATGGACGATAAGGGAATAGTGTAGATGGGCTTTAGAGGGGTTTCACAGGTTGGCGCAACATCCAGGGCCGAAGGGCCTGTACTGCGCTGTAATGTTCTATGTTCAATCGGATTTTTACAGTTTATATATAGATTAAAGTCACTCATGAATTTTGCCGTTCCTTTAACAAAAGCAGCCAATATTTATTCTTGTATTCTCTGCCCTACATTGTGGTTACTGTTAGGGGCCAGTAGACCAATCCCACTATCGACTTCTTTCCCCCACTATTAATTGTGCAGCAAAGTTTTTATGAATCAAATTTTAAATATAGTGTAGCTCTAGGCCTCAAATTCTGAACCACTGTGGTTGTAAAGCAAACAGCCAAGTGGTAGCAGGACACAGTTCCACTAACAGTCAGCAACTTAATGCCATAGTGCAGTGCAGAAAATAAGGTGTGCTTTATTTTTCTATTAGAAAGTTAACAGCATACAGTGAGTGAGCATAATCATTTGAGATTTATATCATCAGTGGAATTCAACAGTTCAAATACATCTTCACATCTTTTACACAACAAACCTGGCTAAATATGCCTGAAAGAAAGAGTGAAAAAGGTTAATGGCCCATGAGTCTGTTGGGCAAGACCAAAGCGTTCCTGTCCTTCCATACACAAAGGATACTTTGTGCAAGAAGAGAAAATCATAAATAAGTCATTTTAAGTGATACTCCATGCAAAAGACACCCAAAATATCATCAGTTTTCAAATTCTAAAAATGCATTCATGTAAAATGACATCCGCACACAAGACTCGATCAAAACCAGTTCAAAAAGTAGCATGGAAACACGAGTTCAGTATTCAAGACAATAGACAGACGTATAATATAACTGTGCCAGTTCACTTTTCACTGTGCTACTGGGTTAACTGTTTTCTTGATCATAAATATGCAAAACAGAGGGAACAAACTGGTAACCACAGTCAGGAGGGCTGGAGAAGATACAAGGCTGGAGAAATTTGTGAGCTGACTGCCTTGTGGAACAAGAGCAGGATACAGAATAACTGGTTACATTTCTTTGGATGACAGTTTTGAACACAATCCTTTGGGGAAATACATTTCTGGTACATCCTCAAATGCCACACTGTGTTTGACAGCAGCTTAATAAGAAAGTACACAAAGATAAAGGAGTTCACAGAAAATCTCACGTTTAAATAGTAATTATAAAGCCACTAAGACACTGCAGCGTAATCAGAGAAAACGTGATACAAAGCCAAAGGAGGAAACATTAGGAAAGATAGCCATAAGTTTGGTGAAAGAGGTAGATTTTAAGGAGCATCTTAAAAGGAGGACAAAGGTGGAACAATAGAAATATTTATACAGGAAATTCCAGAACCGAAGAACAAGAGGTTAAGTTTTGAGGAATGCAGAGCTACTCGAGGGTTATGGGAGATAGGATGAGGAAGTAACATTGAGTTCACTCAGAGCAAAATTTACTCCAGTAAAATATCTTCTTTGTTATTAAAATCGATGTGTAATTTTCTTGCGCACAAACTGGTGCATTATTCTCTGCCACGTTCATTACATTCAGCTAGATGAATGTTTATTAAAGATCACCAGCATGAGTTCGTTTTTGTAATAACAGACTGCAATAGCTGCCATTGAAATAGTTAAGTGTATGAATTATATAAAGTGATGTTTAAACTCTGACTATACATGCCATGTGATTACAAATAGATGTCGGCACATTCAGTTATCAAATACAAGTTCAATTCCGGCCTTTGGTGACTGTGTGGAGTTTGTAGGTTCTCTCTGTGGATTTCCTCCGGATGCTCCGGTTTCCTCCCACAGTCCAAAGATGTACAGGTTAGGAGGATTGGCCATGATAAACCGCCCCTTACTGTCCAAAAGGTTAGGTGGGTTGAAATGAAAATCGCTTACGGGTTTACTGGGTTACGGGGACTGGGTGGGGGAGTGTGTCTAGATAGCGTGCTATTTCAGAGGGTCGGTGCAGACTCGATGGGCTGAATGGCCTCCTTCTGCACTGTAGAGAGTGTATGATTTTATTCTAAGATTAGCTTTTATGACAGATAAAATGTGAGTTGTAGCTGATTTTTGCATCTCCTTCACTCAAATTGAGGGGGAGGCATGAGGGGAGGGTATTCCAAACATCAAAGCCTACACAGGTGAAGGGTCTGCCACCAAAGGAAAGGATGGAAAGCTGGAGAAGGAGGCAGGGGTGACTGGGGTGTGGGCGTAAAGGGAATTTGAAAACCAGAATTTTAAATTCTTCAAGGAGCTATGATGGATCAGAAGGTTTGGACTGATGGACAAGCAGAAATTTACATGGGTAGGCGTACATGAAACAGAGGTTTGGTTACATTAATGGAGGGCAACAGTCACATTAGAGAAGTTGGGTCTAGAGTTGAAAGAAGGAGTGGGGAATAAGCATTTCAGTGGCATTAAGAATGTAGAGCAAGCAACAGGGAGAGGGATAGAGCCAATGGAAAGGATGCAAATCTTTGTCAGGCAAAAGCAACAGCTTTGACCTTGTTGATATTCAATTGTAGAGAACACCAAAATAAAAACAGAAAATTCTGTAAATACTCAGCAAGTCTGGCAGCATCTGTAGAGAGAAAAACGGGGTTAATGTTTTAGGTCAATGCCTTGCATTGTGTACAGAATTTTGGTTCATCAATTATTCATCAAATAGACAATCTTTTTTTTTTATAAATTTAGAGTACCCAATTCTTTTTTTCCAATTAAGGGGCAATTTAATGTGGCTAATTATCCTACCCTGCACATCTTTTGGTTGTGGGCGTGAAACCCACGCAAACACGGGGAGAACGTGCAAACTCCGCATGGACAGTGACCCAGAGCCGGGATTGAACCTGGGACCTCGGCGCCATGAGGCAGCAGGGCTAACCCACTGCGCCACCGTGCTGCCCAGCTCAAATAGACTATCTGACAGCACAGGAACACTTGCAGGTAAAAAATGTCTGTGAGCAGAGTAAAGACGGAGATTGAGCTAGTGTTCATGGAATGTTACTACACTGCAGATCCTTGGAAGAACTGCACAGGTGAAATGAAATGAAATGAAAATCGCTTATTGTCACAAGTAGGCTTCAAATGAAGTTACTATGAAAAGCCCCTAGTCGCCACATTCCGGCGTCTGTTCAGGGAGGCTGTTACGGGAATTGAACCGTGCTGCTGACCTGCCTTGGTCTGCTTTAAAAGCCAGCGATTTAGCCCTGTGCTAAACAGCTCATGAGCTGGAGTAGCAGCTGCTATTGAAGATAAGCTGGCTGCTACAGTCCTGGTAGGAACAGAGCCAAGCAAGGACAATTCAAATGAGATGGGCATGTTGAGGAGAATGGAGTTATCAATCATGCCCAGCATCTGGAATTCTCGCCCGTAAGCAGAAGTGGATGCTGAAGGTCAATTGAAATTTTTAGGACTGGGATTGAGGAGTTTTGGTTAAGGATATCAAGAAATATGAAACAAAGGAAGGTAAGTGGAGTTGTGCTGCAGATCAACCGTGATCTAATAAGAGTGGCGGAGCAGGCTCGAGGGACTGAATAGTCAATTCCTGTTTCTATATTTCAGTTCCTTTCTGTTCCAGAATTCAATTCCAATGTTGAACAATCGAGAGAGTTGGATGTATAATAGTTCGCCCCTGGCCATATAAAATCAATCACAACTAATGGGCTAATGATATAAAGGCATTAGAGAACAAAAAGACAGTTCATAGTAACCCATTACATACATCTTCTACAACCACCAAATCAATTACATGACTTTATTCACTGCTCACGGCTCACTCTGCTTAGCATTGGCACTTATCAGACAGATCACAAACAGAAAAAAAAAGTCCAAACTCTAGCTGCAAGCAAGAGAATCGGAACAGTAATTGAATTGGCTAATAGAAGCTGATGCATTATTTTCATTCATATTCACTATAAGGATGTCCATGCCTACTGTATGTTACTGCGCATTACTGTGAAAACAAACAGCCCAATAGCATAGCGCCTGTCTATCTGTGTGGCGCCTGCATTACCATTCAGATTACTGAAAAACTCATTGTTGGCAGAGTCGACATTTCATCCTTACAAAACATTTCAGCTATAACTCTGGTTTTAATGAGACCACCCTTGTGGGTGAATTAGTACTGTCATGACACAAAGAGGAATTTGCTTTTTTGTACCTCTCACTTTTCTGCGCTCACACTATTGTCTGTCTGTAGCTAATGAGGTACAGCAACCCTCAGTGTGATTTACATTTATTAATAAAACACTTAACACAGAGGATGACCCAGCAATGCATATTTAAACCATGTGGAAAAGATCCAGCTCTTTGATAGGATGAATCTATTCCAAATGGATTAAAAGCAGTGTACCTGTCAGTACAAATACTGGGGGATTTCAACTTCCTGCCAACATTCCTCATCCATCTCCCACAACAATCTGCCATTCTGAATCCTGGCTTTTACTACCTAAATCTGCCTGCTCTTCTGGCGGTACTGAAATCAGAAAATAGCTGAGAAGAAAAAAGTTAAGAAAACAATCTTTACATCTGCAATACACATGAAGATATTAAGGACGCGATTTTCAGCATCCGTTCACCATCAGAGAGAACGACGACGCAGACGCAAAATCCAGGAAACATGATTCTCTCCGGAGAAATCATGTTTCCCAATTTTCCCCGCCCCCTCGCCGGTGATGTAATGAGGTTCCCGCCTCATTTATCAGTCATGGCATGGGATATTCAACACCACAATTCCAGCCAAACTCATATCAAAGCTCCAAAACCTAGGACTTGGCTCATCACACTGCAACTGGATCCTTGAGTTTCTGACCCATAGACCACAATCAGTAAGAATAAACAACACTTCCTCCACAATAGTCCTCAATACCGGGGCCCCGCAAGTCTGCGTACTTAACCCCCACTATACTCCCTAAACACACACGACTGCATGGCAAAATTTGGCTCCAACTCCATCTACAAATTTACTGATGACACAACAGTCGTGGATCGGATCTCGAACGAGTCAGAATACTGGAGGGAGATAGAGAACTTAGTGGAGTAGTGTAATGACATGTAATCTCTCCCTCAATGCCAGCAAAACTAAAGAGCTGGTCATTGACTTCAGGAAGCAAAGTACTGTACGCACCCCTGTCTGTATCAAGGGAGCAGAGGTGGAAATGGTTGCCAGCTTCAAATTTCTAGGTATGCGCATCACCAAAAATCTGTCCTGGTCCACCCACATTGACGCTACGACCAAGAAAGCACAACAGCGCCGAGACTTCCTCAGGAAACTAAGGAAATTCGGTATGTCGACATTGACTCTTACCAACTTTTACAAGTGCACCATAGAAAGCACCCTATCTGGCTGCATCACAGCCTGGTATGGCAACTGCTCGGCCCAAGATGTAAAAGAAGCTTCAGAGAGTCGTGAACACCTCCCATCCACCGCCTTGGGAAAGTGGGCAGCATAATCAAAGACCCCTCCCAGCCAGCTTAATCACTCTTCCTTCTTCCATAGGGCAGGAGATACAAAAGTCTGAGAACACGCACAAACAGATTCAAAAACAGCTTCTTCGCACTGTTACCAGACTCCTAAATGACCCACTTATGGACTGATCTGATTAATACTATACTACTGTATGCTTCAACTGATGCCGGTGTCTATGTATTTACATGGTGTATCTTGTGTTTCCCTATGTATTTTCTTTTCATGTACTAAATGACCTGTTTGAGCTGTACGCAGAAAAATACTTTTCACTGTACCTCGGTACATGTAACAATAAACAAATCAGAGCAAGGAGGTTATGTTTGAACTATATAAAACGTTTGATAGACCTCAGCTGAAGTGGTGTGTGCAGTTCTGGTCACCTCACTATAGCAAAGAGATGATTGCACTGGACGGGGTATCATGATATCATGAATTACCATGGAATTCCTATAATGTACGAGGCGGCCATTTGGCCCACTGAGTCTGCACTGGCCCTCCGATAGAGCACCCAATCAAGGCCCACTCCCCCGCCCTATAACCTCACCTAACCTGCACATCATTAGATACTAAGGGGCAATTTAGCATGGCAAAGCCACCTAACCTGCTGTGGGAGGAAAACGGAGCACCCAGAGAAACCGAAGCAGACACAGGAGAAAATGGAAACTCCGCACAGACACCCAAGGCTGGAATTGAACCTGGGTCCCTGGCGCTGTGAAGCAGCAGCGCTAACCACTGTGCTACCGTGCCGTCCAGAGGAGAGTCACAGGATGTTGCCTGGGATGGAGCATCTGAGCTATGAGAGACTGGTTAGGCTTGGATTATTTTCTTTAGAGTAGAGAAGGCTGAGGGGGCATATGATTGAGGTGTGTAGGATTATGAGGGGTTTGGATCAGGTAAATAGGAAGCAGCTGTTTCTATTGGTTATGGGGTCAATCACAAGGGGGCATAGTTTTAGGATGCGGGTCAGCAGATTCCAAAGGGTTTGAGAAAAATAAATACTCAGAGGGCGGTGAGAATCTGGAATACACTGCCTGGGAAGATAGTGGAACTGGAAACCTCAACCTTTAAAAAGCACTTGGATGAGCACTTGAAACAATATCACATTAAAGGATATGGGACAAGTGCTGGTAAGTGGGATTAGCAAGAGATTAGAGGCAGTTTTTCTCGGTGCAGACTCAATGGGCTGAAGGGCCTTTTTGGCGCTGTACGGCTCTATGACTTTGCTACTGAAACCATCCTGTTTACACTGCAGCCTAGACAGTGCGGAAACAGCTGCCGGTACTCCTTACAATAATCTCTTTGGTGTCGAAGCCTTCCCACAAAGGCCGAGAAAAAATTCCATACAGAGCATCAGCAGCAAAAACAAATTGTTGCCTATTGGTCAGGCAATGGACGCACGCCAACCACAGTGTCTCTGACAGCACACCATGCTGGGGTGATGATACTTCCAGAGATGGATGTTAAAACCACCCATAAAGATAAGTGCTTCACTTTGTCCACTGGCTGCTGATCTCTGTTACTGTAAACTAGATTGGGCACAATGCCCATACCCATCTTCTGACTGCTGATCAAGGAAAAATAAGTCTTGCATATTAATAGCATTTTTCACAACCACTGGACATCTCAAAGTGCTTCACAGCCAATGAAATGCTTTCTGGCAAAAAATACTGGATCATTAAATACATTGCACAGCGAATAACAAACCATTTTTCACCTGCTTGGTTACATTAATAGATTTGGTTACAGCCTGAACTTTGTTTGAAGTGCATTGATTATTAAGCATGGCAGCTGATTTGCCCACATAAATTCCCACAAACAGCAGTGTGATAACGACCAGATAATCTTTTTTCTGATGTTAGCTGAGAGATAAATATTGGTCAGGACACTGGGATTAAATCCCCTTCTCTTCTTCAAAATAGTGACATGGGATATTTTACATCCACCCAAGCAGGGAGATGGGACCTCGGTTTAACATCTCATCTGAAAGCCAGCAGCTCCTTCAGTACTGCTCCAAGATTTTTGGATTCAAGCCGTGTAGTGGGCCTCGAACGAAGAAATTTGTTTTTCCCCAAAGTGCAGGTCGCGGCCTGCAGGTGGGTGTCAGGAGGGTTTCGAATCGATCGGTCGCAATGTTCCTGCAGTGTTCCCAATCGCAGAAAAAGTGCCAAACAGCTACTTACTGACATTTTTATTGAGTGGACCTGCTACCGCCTTTTAAATTAGACAAAATTAGGCTGTGTGCAGTCTTCCTGACAGAAGCTGCAGCAGCGCGCCCTGCACATACACTTGAAATTAAAAAATGAAAATCGCTTATTGTCACGAGTAAGCTTCAATGAAGTTACTGTGAAAAGCCCCTAGTCGCCACATTCCGGCGCCTGTTCGGGGAGGCTGGTACGGGAATCGAACCGTGCTGCTGACCTGCTTGGTCTGCTTTAAAAGCCAGCAGTTTAGCTCAGTGAGCTAAACCAGGAC
Source organism: Scyliorhinus canicula (assembly GCF_902713615.1). Classification (NCBI taxonomy): domain Eukaryota; kingdom Metazoa; phylum Chordata; class Chondrichthyes; order Carcharhiniformes; family Scyliorhinidae; genus Scyliorhinus; species Scyliorhinus canicula. The sequence goes on from NC_052160.1 coordinate 25,824,394, forward strand.
ATCACACGCCCTGTAAATGCTTGTGTCACCAAATCACAGAGGAGATCTGCTTCCATTTTCTAGCTGCTGGCAAGCAAGGCAAGAGGATTGTGAAAATGAATTGGTTTCTTACATGCAAGAGACGGCAGGAGACACAAACAGGCAGATCTCTCGTCAGGATCTCACAACTGAATCTGCTGGAGAGCGCAGCTCAGGAGAGTTCAGGTCAAGACAGACCAGTGCTAGTGTCAGCTCTGCACAGAGCTCCAGGGCCTCTGGTGAACAACCGACAAAAAAGAAACTTAACTCCGGAACAAAGCAGTATAAAGATGATTTTTTGAGTTTTGGTTTTGTCAATTGTGCAAATGCAAATAAAGATGCAAAGCAGTTATATGCAGGGAAGTACTGGCAAATACGAGGAGAATTTTCAGATTTTAAAAGAGAAGTGGTGGGTGAAAAATTCCTTGTGAGGTTGAGACCCCGGAGTCAGTTATCAACTTACAGCTGACTCCAAATGAAAAGACTATGCTGCTGTACCTGACCTGTGATACCACATTAAAAACACACCAAAAAGGGGATGGATCCAGGAGCCAGAAGCCGAGTGGGTGCATGCGGAGGAGGCCGCCTGCATGGGAACCTCCCTCCGGGCCCTCGCCACGGCAGCACTCCCATCCCCACCCAAAAAACACTCCAGCAGCCCAGTGGTGACAGCCACCCTCCAATCCTGGAACCAACTGCGGCAGCAATTTGGCCTGTACAAAATGTCGGACAAGGCTCCCATCTGCAACAACCATAGGTTCAAACCAGCACTGACTGACGCCACCTTCAAAAGGTGGAGACAGGACGGGGGGACACTGACAGTCAGGGACCTATACACGGACGACAGGATCGCAACACTGGACGAACTGACAGAGAAATTTCAGCTAGCTGGGGGGAACGAGCTACGGTACCTGCAGCTCAAAAACTTCCTACGAAAAGAGACAAGGACGTACCCACAACCGCCACGACAGACACTACTGGAAGACCTACTGGACGCAAGTATCCTAGAGAAAGGGAACTGTAGTGACATGTATGGCCGACTGGTAGATAGGGACGACACCGTACTGGACGCAACAAGAAGGAAATGGGGAGGACGACCTGGGGATGGAGATAGGGTGGGGACTCTGGAGCGAAGCACTGCATAGGGTCAACTCCACCTCCACGTGCGTAAGGCTCAGCCTGACGCAACTAAAAGTGGTACATAGAGCCCACTTAACGAGAAACCGTATGAGTAGGTTCTTCCCGGAGGTGGAGGACAGATGTGAGCGGTGCCAAAGAGGCCCGGCCAACCACGCCCACATGTTCTGGTCTTGCCCCAGACTTGTGGAGTACTGGACAGCCTTCTTCGAGGCTATGTCCAAAGTGGTGGGGGTGAGGGTGGAGCCATGCCCGATAGCGGCGGTCTTCGGGGTTTCAGACCAGCCAGATCTATTCCTGGGGAGGAGGGAGGACGCCCTTGCCTTTGCCTCCCTGATCGCCCGCCGTAGAATCCTGTTTGGCTGGCGGTCAGCAGCACCGCCCAGAGCTGCAGACTGGCTGTCCGACCTCTCGGAATCTCTCCAAATGGAGAAAATCAAATTCGCCATCCGAGGGTCGGACGACGGCTTCCACAGAACGTGGGAGCCATTCATGCAACTGTTCCGGGACCTGTTTGTGGCCAACGTACAAGAGGAAGAATAGTCGGTGGCCAAGAATCAGGGGAAAATGGACGGGAATCGGGGGAGGGTAGCCGGGGGGAGGGGGGGGGGGGGGGGGGGGGGGGGGGGGGGGGGGGGTTACGGGCTCGTTATGGGGGTTTGCTGGCAAGCCAAGGCCCAAAACCAAACTATAAATAAATGCCTATAAACATGTGCCTCGGCCATATTGGGGAATGTAAAATATGTATGCTGGCTAAATGGGGCGGCCACAATTGTTGTTATGAAGATGCTTACCTGTAAATATTCATGTTAAATTTTTGTGTTTTCTTTTTTTTTCTCTCTAATAATTTGTAATTTGTCATATATAAAATATGAAAACTCAATAAAAAACATTTATTAAAAAAAACACACCGAAAGCCCATGAGGTCGTCAGCATTCTGGAGCAGCATCTCCCAGGAGTTTCTAATGCAGAGTAGAACAAGCATTTTGTTGCTATTGCACTTCACGATGACCTAGATGTGCGAGGTTGGATTTTCTGTTTTCACAAAGATAAAGACAGCTTAAAGAAACTTTAGGTTAGTTGGATTGGCCATGATAAATTGCCCGTAGTGTCCAAAATTGCCCTTAGTGATGGGTGGGGTTGCTGGGATAGGGTGGAGATGTTGACCTTGGGTAGGGTGCTCTTTCCAGGAGCCGGTGCAGACTCGATGGGCCGAATGGCACTGTACTGTAAATTCTATGATCTATGATTTACACCCTCCCAATTGGCAATCCATTACACATTCACAAAACTCAGTACATCTCATAAACTCACAAATAATGAGATAAACAGTTAACATACGAAATAGGTGGAGTGGACCATATGACCACTCAAGACTACTCCACTATTCAATACAAACATGGCTGAGCTTCTGCTTCCACTCCACTCTTGTGCACATTGATTACCTGAGAGTTCAATAATCTATCTATCTAGGCCTTAAATATATTGAACAATGGAGTGCTGTAGAATAGTCATAAAAATATAGAAGGAAGACAAAGAGAAAGCCCTTGGAAGCATTTATCTGTCTGTGCGGAGTCTGCACGTTCTCCCCGTGTCTGCGTGGGTTTCCTCTGAGTGCTCCGATTTCCTCCCGCAAGTCCTGAAAGACGTGCTGTTTGGTGAATTGGTCATTCTGAATTCTTCCCATGTACCTGAACAGGCGCCGGAGTGCGGCGACTCGGGACTTTTCACAGTAACTTCATTGTAGTGTTAATGTAAGCCTACTTGTGACACTAATAAAGATTATGATTATGATTAAAGAGCCTTCGAGAACATCTAAAGGATGAAATCATTTTAAAAATCCAACAACCCACGATGTAGTCAGAAGAGAAGTTTCCCGTTTATATAGGTGTATACACTGGAGTCCAGTAAGATCGCAAATGAATCCCCAAAGACCAACTAAGCGATGCAGAGGAAGCACCTAATCCCACATATCTACATTCCAGTGAATTGAAACCAAACACATCCAATAATTAAGGAAAACAGAAATACACCATTTGTAAACACCACAGGAATTAAGCCAGTGAGCAGTTACCAGGTTCCTCTCAAGACTTATTTTTCTTTTCAGACAGATTTTGTAAGTGAAATACTTGTGTTTATATCTTATTATTGTTATGGTAGGATGTTGAGCACTTAAAACTGTAATTGCCCAATCTCCCTGCGACCCACTCCCCAAAGTATTAACATGTATCTTGCCTTTGCAGTAAAATGACAAATTAAAACTAATCTTTAATGATCATGATATGTCAAATGAAGATTTGGATTGGATTGGATTTGTTTATTGTCACGTACACCGAGGTACAGTGAAAAGTATTTTTCTGCAAGCAGCTCAACAGATCATTAGAAAAGGGAATTAAACAAAATTCAAGAAAATACATGAGAATACATAATAGGGCAACACAAGATATACAATGTAACTACATAAGCATTGGCATCGGTTGAAGCATACAGGGCGTAGTGTTAATGAGGTCAGTCAATAAGAGGGTCATTTAGGAGTCTGGTGAGAGTGGGGAAGAAGCTGTTTTTGAGTCTGTTCGTGCGTGTTCTCAGACTTCTGAATCTCCTGCCCGATGGAAGAAGTTGGAAAAGTGAGTAAGCCGGGTGGGAGGGATCCTTGATTATGCTGCCTTGATAAAGCAGAAATGAAGATTTCTGCTTTAATTGCAGTCACTCCCTCAAACTTCACCCGAATCACAGTCACAGTCAGTTAATTAAGAGGTTTGCAGAACATATTTGTTTGTAATCTGTATGACTACTGATGGGAAAGTCATCCCTATCTGCACCTCCCAGCCCAACCCACTTTTCTTCATTCATATGAATATGGGTTCAAGTCCAACACCAGGGCTTTAGTACAATAATCAAAGCTGACACTGAAGTACTGCAGAAATATTCTGAAGATGAGCATGGAGATTATTTCTACTGCCCTGGCAAATATTTTTCTCTCAATCAACATCACAAAAGAATTATCTAGCCATTTGGCCCACCGAGTCTGTACCTCACCCGGTCCCAACCCCCGCCTTATCCCCGCGCATTGATCATGGCCAATCCACCTAATCTGCACATTTTGGACTGTGGGAGGAAACCAGAGCACCCAGAGGAAATGCATGCAGACATAGGGAAAATGTGCAGGCACAGGGAGAATGTGCAAACTCCACATAGTCATTCACCCAACGCTAGAATTGAACCCGGGTCCCTGGTGCTGTGAGGCAGCAGTGGTAACCGCTGTGCCACCATGCGGCTCATTGGCTGTGAAGTGCTTCGAGGTCATGTGAAGCACTTATGCAAGCCTTTCTTTTCTTGGTACAATATGATTGAGCATTCAATTTTAAAAACGCTTGTGAGGAAATCAATATACTTTAGCCATAAAGCATGACGCAAGTGAATTACATTATTAGGTTATTTTTGCTTCATTATAATTTGCACCATTTAATTTTTTAAGACACAATTCGTAAATATTTCATTGTAATGATCTTCTGAACCATTCACTATGTAATTGTTTATTCACATATTATAAAGCCAGTCTAACTGAAAAAATATATACCTGATGAGGTTTTATTTTGTCCAATTTACAAAATATTTTAATTTAAAACTGCAATACAGTTGAAGCATAAACAATAACACATTAGCCCTTGCACTTATCCACTGGCGAGAACTGTGTTTCCTTCTAGTCTAGTATGGCAATACACGAGGCTCATCAGATAAACATCTATCGAAAGGAATCAGCTGCATATTGTACTGCATGTGGGTCACGTCTGACCCACACAGGATATGCTCCAAATTATAGGAGTAGTTCTTCAGAAACGATCTGAAAAAGAACTCCTATAATCTAAGCATTTAATGAAAGGTTCTTTGGTGACTTTTGAAAAAGGCCAACAAGTTCAAAAACTTATTTCTGCTCTTCTATTTTATTACAGATACTATTTATATATTTCCAACTGTGCAGTGCTTCACTACCAGCCCCTACCTGTACTGATTCATTTGTACAAAGATTTAGCCCCAAATTTATTTTTAAAAAAAATAAATTTAGAGTATCCAATTCATTTTATCCAATTAAGGGGCAATTTAGCATGGCCAATCTACCTAGCCTGCACATCTTTGGGCTGTGGGGGCGAAGCCCACGCAAACACGGGGAGAATGTGCAAACTCCACACAGACAGTGACCCAGAGCCGGGATCGAACCTGGGACCTCGGCACCGTGAGGCTGCAGGGCTAACCCACTGCACCACCGTGCTGCCCTGTTTTAGCCCAAAATTGCCGTAGCCCACCCACCCAGATCTGCCTAATTGACCCCCTATCCTATATTCCCCCTAAATCCCCCCCCCCCCCCCCCCCCCCCACCCCTGCAATTCTCTGCAAAGGAGTCAATGAAAGGTTGCCACCTTCGGGCGAGCTCGAACAACGACCCTCTCAAGGCGAACTTGATTTTCTTCAAGCCCAGGAAACTCGCCATGTCTGACAGCCAGGCTTCCGACTTCGGGGGCTTTGAGTCCCTCCAAGCCAAAAGTATCCGTCTCCAGGCTACAAGGGAAGCAAAGGCCAAGACGTCGGCCTCGTTCTCCCCTCGGACTTCCAGGGGCTCTGAGACCCAAAAACCGTGACCTCTGGACTCATTGCCACCCTCAATATTCTAGAAATGACATCCTCGCTGGCCATGCTAAATTGCCCCTTAGTGTCCAGGGTAGGTTACAGGGGATAGGGCGGGGAGGATGGAGGAGCTGACATGGGTAGAATGATCTTTCAAGGGATCAATGCAGATTCAATGGGCCGAATGGCCTCCTTCTGCACTGTTGGGATTCTATGATCAAAACAAAAATACTTTTCCGTTACAGATTCTGACTCACCCGCTGCACATTACTTTTCTGGTCAAACCTGCTCAATTCATTCACAAATACAAAGAAAACAAAATATGTCACTGCAATTTTCCTGCTAGAGTGAGAGTTTGACACTAGTACCAACTTGTGTCTCCCTCCCTCTCTCCTCAGGAAATAGCTCTGTGGGAAAATGGTCTTCCATTAACGTTTTTCATAGAATTTACAGTGCAGAAGGAGGCCATTCGGCCCATCGAGTCTGCACCAACTCTTGGAAAGACACCCTACCCAAGCCCACACCTCCACCCTATCCCCATAATCCAGTAATCCCATCCAACACAAAGAGCAATTTTGGACACTAAGGGCAATTTAGCATGGCCAATCCACCTAACCTGCACATCTGTGGACTGTGGGAGAAAATCGGAGCACCCACGCACACACGGGGAGAACGTGCAGACCCCGCACAGATAGTGACCCAACGTGGGAATCGAACCTGGGGGCCAGGAGCGGTGAAGTAATTGTGCTAACCAATGTGCTACCTTGCTGCCCTAGTTTTAGCTGATATCGTTTTCCTTATCTTGCTTCCTTTTTATACCGGAGACCCTTTTTGTGTTTGGCTTCTAATGTTATTGCATATTTGTTTTTAAAATGTCGCCAAGCTCTGGTGAATAATGCCTTATTTACTTTTTGGTGAATTCAACTGGGGCAGGAACTAAGATCAGTGAAATCCTAATTAAATAAGTGGCCACATAGCACTTGAGCAATTTCAACAGGAATTATTGTAAAATTTAACATTAAGAAAATTGCTTCACTACAAATACACAGCAATTAGCTTTTGTGGGAAACAAAATGTTCTGTGGGTACCATGGAGAGTCTAAGCACCTTTATGCTCCAGATTAGCAGGAGCTTGGTGTACTGAACTTTGTGCTACACTGGCCTGGTGGTGTCTCACACGGACGGTGGTTGCCAGAAATGGCCCAACTCACTACAGAGTGATTTGAAGAAAAGCATGCAATTAGGAATAGAATAAGTGTTAGAACTGTTAGATATGCAAGGAAACATGATTCACAGAGCAGCAGCAGCAGAGCTTGCAAACTATCCTTATAATGCCGCCTACACCAATGTTGCAGTGTTTAGATAAAGCACGCACAAATATCTCATTTAAACTGCAGAACTGCTTGCACTGGGGGTGGTTGTGCATTATGCGGGTACCTGCGTTCCAAATTCACTCCACTTTTACCCGGGGTGCACTCAGAGGTTGGCAACAAGGGCAGAATAAATGAACAGACACAATATATACGTTTTCCAAGAGTGTAAAGACCAGTTTACATCTGCTTCCAGACTGGAGGGAATATTGGTCCTGGAGGTAAGCAATCTCATGTGAAGTGTTGTTCCTTACCACCAGGAACATGGGCACTATTACCAGAAGGCAGCTCCACCCAACAAACCACAGCAGCACCACTTCCACATTTTAGTACACAAATTTAGTGCATTTTATACAAATACTATTAAATGCAATAACAGCACAACCGTTGTTTCTTTGGCTACATGATGCTACTACCTCTTTCATGTTGAGGCAGCAGTTGCCAGAAGCCATCCCTAAATGCTAACCATTAAAATATTAGAAAATAGCAGAAAAGGACAACAGGAAGTTACCTAATGGGGCTCAACAGTCTGAAAGGAAAATCCAAAGGATTTCAGCCAGATGAAACATCCTGGAAGCACTGAAGAAGTGTTTGAGCCAGTAGATATGGGAGGGGGGATAAACTTGTGTTTAGGTGTACTACAATGCAGAGAAAATGGATGTTCTATTAATCCGAGCGCCAACAGACCATCCAAATAGTAATGCAATTGGTAATTAGCAATGTTAAACCAATAAGAAAACACAAAGATGAATGTTTATCCTGCTGTGTAATTCAAATCCTGAAATCAGTAAATGAATGATTCTTAAAAAGAAAAGGCCATCCTAGAGAAAGGGAACTGTAGTGACATGTCTTCATACCCTATTTCAGTGCAATGACAGAATAGTCGGGTATTGAATTACTGCTCGAGGCATTTCAAACTCAGAATCTGTAACCTTTTTGTGCAACTCTACAATGAATGAGAAATTGTCTGACTGCATTTTAGCAACCGAATAATAAAATTAGTATTCCCCAACTGGACTGAAATATTCCCAGTGAAGCTGCTGCATTGTGAAATCTGAGGGGGGGCTGCTTCCATGAACACATGCAGCAAGATTTCTGCTACTTAATGTTGTTCCTTCCAACCATTACAATGAGCCATCAAGTCCAAAGGTGTTTACGATGGGCAAGCCATGTTGGCCTTGCCAGCGGCACCCACATTCCATGAAAAAATAATAAAAAGCTCAGGTACTTTGGCCTTTCATGTCAAACACGTCAAAAGAGTTTGATGCTGTTTTGTTTTAGATCATTTCTGAGGAAGAGAGGTTACTGTAGGGAGAAATTTAGCCTTGCATTATACCAGGCCGGCGGGTCAGTGAGCAGGACCTCAGTGCAGGCTCTTGTCAGAGAGACATAGAAGTCTACAGCACAGAAAAGGCCCTTCAGCCTATTTCATCTGCACCAGTCAAAAACAGCCACCTAACTATTCTAATCCCATTTTCCAGCACTTGGCCCACAGCCTTGTATGCTTTGGCATCGTAGAGCACATCTAAATACTTCTTAAATGTTATGAGGGTCTCTGCCTCCACCACCCTTTCAGGCAGCAGGTTCCAGGCACCCACCACCCTCTGGGCGAAAAGGTTTTTCTTCACATCCCCTCATCTTAACTCTATGCCCCACGGTAACTGATCCCTCCAAGGGGAAAGGTTTCTTTTATCTACTCTATCTATCCCCCTCATGATTTATACATCACTATCATGTCCCCCCCCTCAGTCTCCTTTGCTCCAAGGAAAATAACACCAGTCTATCCAGTCTCTCTTCATAACTAAAACACTCCAGCCCAGGAAACATCCTGGTAAATATCCTCTTCACACCCTTTCCAGTGCTATCACATCCCTCCTCTAATGTGGATTCCAGAACTGCTCACAATAGTATAGCTGTGGCCTAACCAATGTTTTATACAGTTCCAACATAACCTCCCTGCTCTTAAACTCCACGCCTCAGCTAATAAAGGCAAGTATACCATATGCCTTCTTTACCACTGTATCCACCTACTCTGTTTCCTTAAGGAACCGGTGTACATGCACCAAGTTCCTCGTTCCTTCCTAGGATAATGCCGTTTATCATGTATTCCCTTGCCCTGTTTGTCCTACCCAAGTGCATCACCTTATCTGGATTGAATTCCATTTGCCACTGATCAGCCCATCTAACCAGCCCATCTATATGCTCTTGTAATCTAAGGCTATCCTACTCACTATTTACCACCCCACCAATCTGCAATTTATTGATTTACATTAATGTTCAAATCATTTATCTAAACCACAAACAGCAAGTACCCCAACACTAACCCTGTGGGACCCCACTGGACACTGGCTTCCAGTCAGAAAAACACCCCTTGACCATCACCCTCTGCTTCCTGCTACTCAGCCGATTCTGGATCCAATTTGCCAAATTTCCTTGGATCTCATGGGCTCTTACCTTCATTATCAGTCTCCCATGTGGGACTTTATCAAAAGGCTTCCTGAAATCCAAGTAGACTACGTCAAATGCATTTCCCTCATCTACACCTCCCCTTAACAAAACCATGCGGACTGTTCTTGATTAATCCCTTCCTCTCCAAAATACAGATTAATTTGGTCTCTCAGAATTACTGAACTAGTAATCCAAAGACCTAGGATAATGATCTGGGGACCTGGATTTGAATCCCACCACGGCAGGTGATGGGATTTAAATGCAATAAAAAATATCTGGAGTAAAAGTCTAATGATTACCATGAAACCACTGTCAATTGTCATAAAAATCCATCTGATTCACTAATGTCCTTTAGGGAAGAAAATCTAACGAGCTTACCTGGTGTGGCCTACATGTGACTCCAGACTCACAGCAATGTGGTTGACTCTTAACTGCCCCCTCAAGGTCAATTAGGGGTGGGCAACAAATGCTGGCACAGCCTGTGATGCCCATGTCCCATAAACAAATTTTAAAAAAAGAATTGCATCCAATCGTATCGAAACCACTGAAGTTAGACTGACTGGCCTGTGGTTTATGGTTTATCCTTTCCTCCCTTCTGGAATAATGGTACCAGCACTTCTCCTGTGGTCAGAGAGAAATTGAAAATGATTGCCAGTGCCCCAGCTATTTTCTCCTTTGCCTCATTCAACAGCCTGGAATACATTTCATCTGGCCCTGCAGATTTGTCTACTTTTAAGCATGACAGACCACTCAGAACCTCCTCTCGGTCTATGTTAATTTATTTAATTTTATCACAGCCCTTCACCCTGATTTCTATACCCAAACCGGCCCTTTCACCAGTGAACACTGACACAAGGTATTCATTTAGAACCCTATTTATGTCCTCCAGCTTCACACAAAAATTACCCATGTGGTTCTTAATGGGTCATACTCCTTTCCCTAGTTTTCCTTATACCCTTAAATGTACTTGTAAAACAGTACCCCTATCTTTGGATCTGTAAAGATTTAATTATCTGCAAATGCTCGCATTCTAAGCATTGTCTGGCATCTTTGAATTTGTCTATATATATGTTTCTGGAACCTATCTCTTCATTCACCTGAGGAAGAAGCAGTGCTCCGAAAGCTAGTGTTTGAAACAAACATGTTGGACTTTAACCTGGTGTTGTAAGACTTCTTACTGTGCTCACCCCAGTCCAATGCCGGCATCTCCACATCATGGCTACCATCGACACCGCAAACTGCCGGCTCAAAGTGGAGAGGATCTCCAGGAAGATCGCGCATATAGACACTGACATTAAGTTTCTACAAAGATGTAAGAAAGCAGACAAGCCCACTCAAGTCGACCTACAACACAGACTACGCCGAGAGACTCTGCCGTCACACCTCTCTCACACTCCTAACCACGTCGTACCCAGCTCTACAGCAGACTACACAACCTGAAACCAAGATAGAGGCCATATTCTCACTTGCGCTCAGGACGCAGCAGGACCAGCTGGGAACACCACCAAACAGATGAGACAACGATACTATGCCATCTATATGCACACCAAGAACAGGAAGCTTGAGAACTCGGCATCACCACCAGCAGCAACCAGGCCTCCCCGGTACCACAGTGCAAAATAATACAGGGCAATCTATTGTCAACTTGTCGACTAACACCCTTCAACCAGAGAAATTGAAGTCGTCAGCGGAGGGCTCACTTCTGCACCACCACCAAAATGGACCCCATCAGTCTCACGGCAGACACGGAGGAATTCATCAGGCGAATGATGCTCTGAATTCTTCCAGAGACCCAAGAGGCCGACAGCGAACACCAAGGAGCCTACCATGACCGAACACAGACCGAGAGATCTGCGGTGCGACAACTGAAGTGGAAAGAGTCGAATTGGACTCTTCCAGAAGGACGCTGCCCTAAGACTCGACATGTATGCTCAAACCGTCGGAGTCGCGTCAATGCCAGATTTCATCAGTCGCTTCACAAGACAGCCCAGAACATCACCCAAGCTGAATGCAACGCAAGACCCAACTGCAACAATCGTCATCAAACCAGCAGACAGAGGGGCTACCGTCATAGAACATAGAACAGTACAGCACAGAACAGGCCCTTCGGCCCTCAATGTTTGGCCGAGCCATGATCACCCTACTACAAACCCACGGATCCACCCTATACCCTAACCCAACACCCCCCCCCCCCCCCCCCCAACCTTACTTTTTATTAGGACACTACGGGCAAATTTAGCATGGCCAATCCACCTAACCCCGCACATCTTTGACTGTGGGAGGAAACCGGAGCACACCGGAGGAAACCCACGCACACAGGGGGAGGACGTGCAGACTCCACACAGACCGTGACCCAGCCGGGAATCGAACCTGGGACCCTGGAGCTGTGAAGCATTTATGCTAACCACCATGCTACCCTGCTATCCGAATAGAATTCGTCCGTTCATATTGAATAGAACGGACTACTGCAAATGAGTGTACCAACAACTCAACACAGGAACACTACAAACAGTTACCCGCAGATCCGACCAAGGAACACATCCGCCAACTCAACAGACTGATCAAGACCTTGGATCCAGACCTTCAGAGCACCCTACGTGCTCTCATCCCACGTACTCCCCGCATTGGAGATCTCTACTGCCTCCCGAAAATACACAAGGCCAACACACCAGGCCGTCCTATCATTTCAGGCAATGGGACCCTGTGTGAGAACCTCTCTGGCTATATCGAGGGCATCTTGAAACCCATCGTACAAGGTACGCCCAGCTTCTGTCGCGACACAATGGACTTCCTACAGAAACTCAGTACCCATGCACCAGTTGAACCAGGAACATTCCTCGTCACAATGGACGTCTCGGCACTCTACACCAGCATCCCCCATGACGACGGCATTGCTGCAACAGCCTCAGTACTCAACACCGACAACGGCCAATCTCCAGATGCAATTCTGCAACTCATCCGCTTCATTCTGGATCATAACGTCTTCACCTTCGACAACAAGTTCTTCAACCAGACGCACGGAACAGCCATGGGGTCCAAATTCACACCTCAATACGCCAACACCTTCATGCACAAGTTTTAACAAGACCTCCTCACCGCACAGGACCTTCAACCGATGTTATACACCAGATACATCAATGACATTTTTTTCCTTTGGACCCACAGCGAAGAATCACTGAAACAACTACACGATGACATCAATAAGTTCCATCCCACCATCAGATTCACCATGGACTACTCTCCAAAATCAGTTGCATTCTTGGACACACTCGTCTCCATCAAGGACGGTCACCTCAGCACTTCGCTTTACCGCAAGCCCACGGATAACCTCACGATGCTCCACTTCTCCAGATTCCACCCTAAACACAGTAAAGAAGCCACCCCCTATGGACAAGCCCTCCGTATCCACAGGATCTGCTCAGATGAGGAGGAGCGTAACAGACATCTACAGACGCTGAAGGATGCCCTCGTACAAATGGGATATGGCGCTCGACTCATCAATCGACAGTTCCAACGCGCCACAGCAAAAAACCACACCGACCTCCTTAGAAGACAAACACGGGACACAACCGACAGAGTACCCTTCGTTGTCCAGTACTTCCCCAGAGCGGAGAAACTACGACATCTTCTTCGCTGCCTTCAACACGTCATCGATGAAGATGAACATCTTGCCAAGGTCATCCCCACACCCCACTACTTGCCTTTGAACAACCGCGCAACCTCAAACAAACCATTGTTTGCAGCAAACTACCCAGCCTTCAGAACAGCAACCACGACACCACACAACCGTGCCATGGCAATCTCTGCAAGACGTGCCAGATCATCGACATAGAACATAGAACAGTACAGCACAGAACAGGCCCTTCGGCCCTGGATGTTGTGCCAAGCATTGTCCAAAACCATGGATACCACCATTACACGCGAGAACACCACCCACCAGGTACGCGGTACATACTCGTGCGACTCGGCCAACGTTGTCTACCTCGTATGCTGTAGGAAAGGATGTCCCGAAGCGTGGTACATTGGCAAGACCATGCAGACGCTGCAACAACGAATGAACGGACATCGCGTGACAATCACCAGGCAGGAATGTTCCCTTCCAGTCGGGGAACACTTCAGCAGTCAAGGGCATTCAGCCTCTGATCTCCGGTTATGCGTTCTCCAAGGCGGCTTTCAGGACGCACGACAATGCAGAATCGCCGAGCAGGAACTTGTAGCCAAGTTCCGCACACGAGTGCGGCCTCAACCGGGACCTGGGGTTCATGTCGCATTACATTCATCCCCCACCATCTGGCCTGGGCTTGCGAAATCCTACCAACTGTCCTGGCGAGAGACAATTCACGCCTCTTTAACCTGGGGTTACCCCTATCTCTGGATCTGTAAAGATTTAATTACCTGCAAATGCTCGCATTCGAAGCATTGTCTGGCATCTTTGAATTTGTCTGTATATATGTCTCTGGAACATACCTCTTTATTCACCTGAGGAAGGAGCAGTGCTCCGAAAGCTAGTGTTTGAAACAAACATGTTGGACTTTAACCTGGTGTTGTAAGACTTCTTACTTTGCTCACCCCAGTCCAACGCCGGCATCTCCACATCATGTACTTGTAAAACACTCTGGTGCCTCACGGTGCCGAGGTCCCGGTTAGATCCCGGCCCGGGTCACTGCCTGTGTGGAGTTTGCACATTCTCCCCATGTCTGCGTGGGTTTCACACCACAACCTAAAGATGTGCAGTGTAGGTGGATTGGCCATGCTAAATTGCCCCTTAATTGGATTTTGTTTTTAAACTTAAAGTAACACACCCAAATGCCTTAACTTCTCATTCTGCAATATCAGCTCAAAGTGGTCAGCATCAACCAAGTCCTCCAGGAACTTCATCTCTATTCTGCACACATCGTGATTTGATGACGTAGACAGTTAGCTGTCCAACTAAAAAAAGGTCTTTCTTACTCTTAAAATTAACGCAAAGTTTGCTGAAAACTGTGAACATAGAAATTACAGACCTGCCACGGGGCCAGTACACACACACTGCCGAACACGGATTGTTTCATTCTGACTGCAGCACAAGTACAAAAACAACTTGCTGTTGAAAAAGGCCAACAAACAAGGAGATCTGTGGGTTCAGCAGCTGAGGGCCACAGCCCATCCAAAGGTACCAGCACAGGCAAAATGTCACGCACGTGAGGTTGTTTGATGCTAATTAGGCAGCAGCAGATTATATATGGGGTTGTTTCTACAGCACTGATGCTGGGATTTGACACTAAAAATCACTGCTTTGTATTAATCTAATATGTGCACCAAACACACTGACAACAATCCCAAGCTGTGCCACATATGTTTATGCCTGTAATCGCCCTGACAGCAGAATGACCCATTTCTGTTCTTATGTTTCAATGTTACCAGTATAATCCATCATGTAGAGATCAGGCATCTCCCCAGTGAGGAAGGTCACTTTACGTCACTCTCGAAACACATTCTAACTATCTACTTCACCACAAAGATGTCAGGCAAAGTCCTTCCATCCTGACATTGGGGGCAATGGCAGATGTTGAAGCCAAGTGAAACCAATGAGATATGTGAAGAACAAGCAAGTCTTTGTGCCTACTTTTCATTTTGATATTTGCATAATGTGCTGTAATTAGTAAATATCAGTAGAACACTGCATCAATCTTTGGAGGCTGAACAAGAAATATGTTTTTACGGTCCTGATACAAAGTACAGTTTGCAGCTATAACCTTGAAACAGCTGGTTAGAGCACATTTACCTTCATATCAATGGACTGGATTATATTATGATATTAAGTAAATTACACAGAAGGAGGGGACAGAGTAAAACTATATTGTGCCAAACACTCTGAAAACTTCCACACAAAGACACGATGGAATGAAGAAATAGAAAGTAAAAACAAGTTGAAGGAAATAGAAAAAGACACATACAATTGGGCAGTAAAATGCTGTGCAACATAAACTCCTGGAAATGGTACAAAACAAACAGATGGATTGAAGACGTTGTTCAAAGTAAAAACACTGGCAGGATATTGTTATGGGCTAGATATAAAAATCAAGGCTTCTGAACAAGTGCATAAAAAGGAAGCAGCTGCAAAGCCATTCAGACATGATTATGGAAGTCAGCTCAATAAAACTGCACAAGAAGAACTGCCGGTGCTTTTTCAAAATTATTTTACAATCCTACTGATGTGATGTTGTTGATGTTACAAAATCACAGAATCCATACAGTGCAGAAGGAGGCCATTTGGCCACTGAGTCTGCACCAGCCCTTGGAAAAAGCAACCTACTTAAGCCCACGCCTCCATCCCATTCCTGTAACCCAGTAACCCCACCCAACGTTCTGGACCCTCAGGGCCAATTTATCATGCTCAATCCACTTTTAAAAAAAAATAATTTTAATTCAGATTTTCACAAATTATCAATAACAAAAAATATTAACAACTAAGAAAAACAAGAAAGAGCAAACCCCCCCCCCCCCCCGCAGTAAATACAAAGAAGAATAGATTAACACCCGCCATAAACAAAGAACACATGTACACGTCCCTTCAACCCAACCCACAGAATCAACCCAACCCACAGAAAACAATCCCCCCCCCCCCCCCCCCCCCCAACCCCCGGGCTGCTGCTGCTGCTGGCCTTTTTCCCTACCATTCTGCCAGGAAATCTAGGAAAGGCTGCCACCGCCTGAAAAACCATGCTCAATCCACTTAACCTGCACATCTTTGGACTGTGGGAGGAAACTTGGGCAATCAGAGGAAACGCACGCAGATATGGGGAGAAAACTCCACTGTCACCCGAGGCCAGAACTGAACCTGGATCCCTGGAGCTGTGAGGCAGCAGTGCTAACCACCCCTGGGCATCGTAAAACATTTGGTACATTTAGAGATGCCAAGTCCAAAAAGATCAGATTAGCTGGGATATTTTTCTGTAATTGATGAAAACCCATGTAATTTCAATAATTAATGTCTACATACCAGCGCACCTGGCTAAAGTAAAAAAAAAATTTAACTGCTTTCTAGCCTTGTGATTTCAAGGTAGTTGAAAACCTGGATGTGTCAAACTCTATGTAGCCATTGTTGAAATTATTGGTCTTGAATAACATACACCATCAGAAATCAAAAAGGGCTACATAAACAAAACCGCACTCAGAAATGTAGCAAACTATTTAGTAACTTGAGAGACTTCAACATAAAACACTCTGCATAAATGCAAATAATTCTAAAACAATATCTCCTCCCGTAAAGTGACATCAACTCTAATATAGTTTGGAAAGGTATGAAGTGCGATCATGCGCAAATTGTTGGACATTCTCAAGTATTTCAGGTGACAAGAAACATTATTTCAAACAATCAAATAGTATGCAATGGGTCCATCAGCCAACATATTCGTGGTTTTTTTAAAAATAAAAGCTTAAATGGTTTCTCTTCTCGAGTATCATCTTCATGTATGGAAGTGGGCATAAGAACAGGTGAAGCCTGTTCATCCCTTCAAGCCTGTTCATCCCCTCAAGTCTATTCCACTATACAATCAGATGTTGGCTTATCTGCACGTCAATTCCATTTACCCACATCTGCGCCTTATCCCTCTATAATCTTATCTAATAAATCTTGAAAATCTTAAATTGACCCAACGTCCACAGCCTCTCCTGAGTTCCAGGTTTCCACCCCCTTTGTGATATAAAGTGCTTGCTGATTTCACTCCGAAACGACCTAGCTCTAAGTTTAAGATTACACCCCTCCTGTTTTTGGATTCCATCGTTGGCAGCAGGCTAAGTAGTTAGCCCTGCTGCCTCACAGCTCCAGGGTATCTATCAGGTTCAATTCCAGCCTCAGGTGACTGTCTGTGTGGAGTTTGCACTTTCTCCTCGTGTCTGCGAGAGTTTCCTCCAGGTGCTCCGGTTTCCTCCCACAGTCCAAAGATGTGCAGTTTGGGTGGATTGGCCATGATAAATTGCCCTTAGTTAACCCAAAAGGTTAGGTGGGTTATGGAGATAGGGTGGAGGCGTGGACTTAAGTGGGGTGCTCTATTCAAGGGCCGGTGCAGACTCGATAGGCCGAATGACCTCCCTCTGCACTGTAAATTGTATAATTTTCTCTCCACGCATACTGTCAGACCTGCTGAGAAAGTCCAGTATCTTCTGTTTTTGTTTTAATTTACGCAGTGTGTTCTCTAAAGCTATTCCACGCTGGCTTTAGTTTACAACATCAATTTTCCCTACACCGCCCACTCTTCTACACAAAATAGATTGCAATTAGAGACAGTGAGAGTCAGAGAACAGCAAAGAAAGCACAGCTGCACCTCTGTGGCCAAAAAGCAACACAGAGATGGCCGCCCATTTATCGCATAGAATTCCTGATAAATGTCAAAACTGACTTTTGTGCTAAATATTGACTAGGACACCAGCAGAAATATGCTGCTTTTCTTCAAATTGGAACATCAGATTATTCACATCCACTGGAGAGGGAAGACGGAGCCTTGATTTGATGTTTCATCCAGGAGATTGCACCTCTGATAGTGCAGCATTCACCCGGGAGCATCAGCCTTGATGATGTGTTCAAGTCTGCAGAGGAGGGCTTTGATGCAAGAGTGGCAACACTGAGGCAAACCTGACACACTGCCACAAAAAATAAATGCGGAATAAACCAGTACCAAGAGTTACTTCTATTGTGCTGACCCAAGTTTTCCAAGTTTTAATCAAATTAAACCAGGAGCTGCACAAGTGCCTCACTGAATGAGCTTGACTGTGTTTGTCCCAAAAGCCGCAATGGGTCACACATCAGCAGCCACCATCTGTTCTAATTTGTTAATAATTCTTTTAAGAAACTGAAGTTAAGTTTTACTGCCCAAACTTCAGGAACCAAGAAGCAAAACTAGCATTTCAAATTAGCAAGCATTTGTAACCTCTCACTCACACACACGATGTCTTAAATATTTGCTACTGGTATACTATTCACAATAAATAGAATACTTTTAATAAATTTACCAGTATTTCAATTTTTGTATCTCATAACCATACCGTATATATTATTAATAAACTGTTCCTGCTTTCCTTTCAAATTCTTGTACAAGTCAGCATTTTAAAATTCTGCAAACAAAAAGATTTATTTTTATTTTTTTTTAAACTGGACTATTTACATCTACTTCCCTTACTGCATTCTACACTACAGACTGCCAAGACATCATTTTAAAGCATCTTTTACAAACCAGAGCAATAATTTGCAACACTCGGCTTGTAATCTGTAGGTGTGACAAGATGGCCTTTAAAAGCATAAACAAAGAAACACTCATCAGAAATATTCAGCATTACTGTTGTACATAAATGGACATTGCACAAAGCCAACCCTGAAATTAGATCAGGCACTTTCCTCCCAACCTGAAATTAGATCAGATACTGCAACATTTCAAACCAAATGACTCTGGTTTGTCCTGACACTGGGCAGGGAAACCTTCCTCTCCAATATATGCAAAGCAGTAAGATTTCCTGATAACATCTGCAAGACAACAGTTGAGGGTAGAATTGCTTGCACTAAGAGCTTCGAAAATTAATCAGATAGACACTGAAGTGTAGAGGAACAAGTGTCATAACTTGCATCAGAGAGGAGGATAAATAATTTCTCTTCAATCAACTTAAAAGTTAAAAGGTGAAGAACAGCAGGCTGCTCTATCTCACACATGTATTCGGAGGACCATACACTGTCTCACCCCCCCCCACGTCAACAAAGTGGCAAGAAATCAAAAGCAGAGGCAGGGCTGGGGCGAAGGGAAAACAAAGGAGTTGGGCAAAGGATGTAACAAGAGGAGGCAGCAATGAACAGGAGGTTGTAGCAAGTGGGGAAGAATTGGTGAAGGAGGAGTAGGAGAAGTGTTGTTGGACGAAAGAGTTGGGGCACACTGGTCTTGTTGCTGGGGAATCATGGGTGTACAAGGTGTTGAGGTGAGGTGTTGTGGGAGAGGCCGGGGGAGGGCACAAAATGGTGGGGTGGAGGGGGAATGTGGGCGATTGTGGGTGAGTGCAGGCGAGGAGGAGGTGCAGGTGAACTAGGGGTGCCAGTGGCAAGGTATGGAGGAGACTAATGGCAAGATATTGTGGGAGGTTGAGGGGAGACAGTGGGGAGTTGAATGAAAGCTTTTGAGGGGAGAAACTGGGAGGTTTTGTAGAGAAGGTTTCAGGTGCAACACAGAGGTTTTGGGAAAAAGATTTATAGGAGAACACAGGTTTGAGGGAGGTTTTGATGGGGGAGACTGTGGAATGTTTAGGGGGAAGGGAGACAGTGAGAGATTTTGATG